>NW_005054502.1:1005426-1022878 GCF_000277835.1 Geospiza fortis | reverse complement strand
GGAACCAATCAAAGATGCACCTGTTGGTGAGCAACCTCCAGACCACATTCCAAGCAATCAGATAATTATTGTTTGCATTTCTTTTCTGAGGCTTTTCAGCTTCTCAGGAGAAAAAATCCTGGTGAAGGGATTTTTTTCAGAAAAGATCACGGTGACACATCCCTGGGAGCAGTTGTCCGTAAAAGCTCCATCAGGGAAGTGAGTTTGAGGATCACACCATTGGAGAACTTCTCCCAGCTCCCACTGGACCTGCTGCAGGAGGCAAGGAGGAGAAAATGAAATATGAGAACAAATTTAAAAATCCAGCTTCCTGTGAATGTTAGGGAAAAGCTGCAGCTTGAGTTGCTGGTGCAAAATTCCCCTCACTGCAACCCTGAGGATTCAGAAATTGGGAGTTGTATCTCCCCAAACCGGGTCTCTGCCTTACAAAAACAATCCAGGAGTATTTATCTGTATCTCAGTGTGAATAAAGGATGGGAAGGGGCTTTAAATTTTCTTGCTGAATTTTGAAGAACATATTTTGAATCTTTTCTCTGCAATGCTGAGATTCAATTATTTTTTTCTTTTTTTTTTTTTCGATTGGTGGCTCACACTGCTGGGCAGGGCCCAGCTCCAGGAGCCACAGCTTCCAAAGGACTCCTGTGATGAAAAAACCAGCAACACCAGTGGAGAATGTCAGCACTCACAGAACCAAAAAAGGATTTCATTGGAGACAACTTCCAAATGAACTGTGAGCCAGGTGTATAAATAAGGTGCCTGTGAAAAACCTTGTGGAGGGGAAGGATTTGCCTTCTTTGCCTGTTAAATACTTTCTTCAAATCCCTTTCTCTCAAAATTAGGCAGGTGGAGCTTGGCTGGGTTGGGATCTCAGTCCAGGCTGGACACCCAGGCCTGCTGAGATACCTGCACCCCCAGTAGGGAGGAGGAGCTGTCGGGGGCAATCCCTGGATGTGGGATCTAGGAGCTCAGGGGAAACATCTCCTGGTGTGGGATCTTCCACCATTAAGGAATCCTGGGCATCTATTTTAAAGTCTGATGTAGGATGATCAGGGTCTGACATCTCTGCAGGCTGAGCCAGCCTCTCTGGATCTGTTCTCATTTCAGCCTCAGCTGGGTCCAGCAAAGGAAAAGAGGCCAACAGTGAATGCTGTCTCCAGCCTTCACTAGGTGGGTGCCAGATCTCACAAACAGTTTCAGCCTCAAGCTTCAAATGCACCATTCAGGGGGGCAGATATGAAGCTGTAATCATCTGGGATTTGCTTATTGCCTATATGGTCACTTGATCCCAGAGTGGTTTGGCTTGGAAGGGACCTTAAAGTTCATCTCATTCCACCCCTGCCACGGGCAGGGATACCTTCCACTGTCCCAGGGGGCAAACCTCATCCAGCCTGGCCTTGGACACTTCCAGGGATGGGGCAGCCACAGCTGCTCTGGACACCCTGTGCCAGTGTTTTACCATTCTCACTGTTAAAAAAAAAAATCCTTCCTTATATCCAGTTTAAATTGACTCTCTTTTAGTTTAAAACCATTGCCCCTTGTCCTACTTCAACAGCCCCTGCCAAAAACTCTGTCCCCATCTTTCCTACAGAACCCCCACAAGTACTTCATCCTTTGACCCTGCTGAAATCAGTGGGAAGGCCCCTCTGCAAAATCAGACCCTGAAAGAACATTTTGCCCTGAATTTTAGCAGGGCAGTGCTGAAGGGCAGCCTCTCAAGAGAGGCAGAACCCCGGGCTGCCAGAGCCCTGCCCCGTACCCACGTGAGCTGCTCTACCCCCTGCTCCTCCCCAGGTACAGATAATTCCCTTCCCCTAATTGCCATCTCCTGGTCATTAGCTATGTGAGCTGTTTACCCCAAAACACGAAGGCAGGGTAGGAGTGCTGCATCCTAGGAGAGGGTTAATCTCCCGCTGGATGCAGGATGCCCTCATGGGAATGGAATGTGTAGTGTTGGTAAGTGGTTGTGCCCCAGAAGCCTTTGAGAGCCCACTGACTACTGCATGCTAACGATTGGTATTATTAAAGAACAATTGATGGCCTGTAACCAAACAACAGAAACTAATTACTGGAAAACTTTTATTGTCCTTTAATTACTGGGCCTCTTTGTCAATTAGCAGAAGAGAGAGGGAGAGGGAAGAGAGAGAGACTCGTTTTATAGCAACAATAAATTTTCCAAAACTACACTCATCAGTAGCTGCAGAAGCGAGTCTATTAACACACAATATTAAGGCCTGATATTTACTCTGCCTGCTAAATGTAGGTGCTCCTCTCCTGAAAAAGTGCAGAGCTCTAGGAATACTAATCAGGGGGATCTTGCTCTGGCTCTGCTGCTGCCTGGCATGGCAGCTCTCACTTCCCAAGGAATTTTAGCCCTTGACCAAAGGTTTCTTTCTGCAAGGCTCCTCCAGCAAACTGGCCCCGTGCCCACCACGGAGCATGGAAACTCAGGAGGGTGGGAGGGAGACAGGGCTGGGCGCTCCAGGGACAGGATCCAAGCAGGACCAGCTCCTGCTTGTCCTGCAATGTTGTGTGGGACCCATTACCCCATTGGGGTTTGGCTGCACAGACCCATCCTTATGTTCTGCTCCTCAATCCTGACCGTCCAGCACTATCCAAAAATAGTTTATTCAACTTTTTTTTTTTAATCTTTTCTCATCTGCTGCCAAATAAATTATTTCTGGGCATATTGTCACAAGTAGTTAACCTTCTCTGAGGAGCTTTGAACTACAGTTACCCCCTGAAATGAATCACCAATCTTTTTTCTGTCACTTGGCAAAGAGTGTTCACCAATATAATTTTTTCCTAGTCGACTTTCTCTCATTAACTAGTTCATGCCTCAGCCAAAGGAGGTGGTTTGGGCACCACCACTCCTCCCATAGCGTGTGAATCACCAGGGAACCAGTCCCCGTGTGGGGCTGGGCTTCTCATCCCAAAAGGTCCTTCCAGGTTCCTTCTCCCACCAGGGAGATGTGAGAGCAGAGAGAGGCACCAGGCCCAACAGCACTTTTCTCAGGGATGAGATGCTTTGTGAGACACAGTCATTGCCAGAATCCTAAAAGCTTCAGCTGTAATGGCTTTCATTTGGGATGGACTTTCATTTGGGATGGACCTTTCTTCTGGATGTCTTTGAGTATTCAGGAACTTCACGAGGTTTTATGACATCCCTATGGGCAGGAGTAGGGATAGAGCTTATTGGAAGGAGTTAAATCCCTCCCTAGAGTACCTGCTTTTAAAAACACCTTGCAAAAGTGCAAAGTACCAACCTTTTTATCAGAAAACAAATATCATTTCCATTCCTGTCGGCAAACACCGCAGCCGCCGGATTTTCCCGAACGTTGGCCGTGCCCACCCTGGCAGCCCCTGCTCCCCGTGCTCAGCACACCAACGCTGGGGATTCATGGCTGAGGCAGGATAAGCACTGGGGAAGTAGCTTAGGAATTTGTCACAGCCTGTCTTACTTTATGTTGCTTGAATAGACTTGGGGTTGGTGCTATCAGAGGGAATCCGGAGTAGCTCCCACAGGTGACCTTAATAGCGACAGTAATCTGTGCTGGTTTGACACATCTATCCCTGGGTGATGATGCAGAGGAATAGCTAATCCTATAAAAAGCAAGCCAAGCTACATGGGATTTCTGGAGTTTACCTACAGGGCATTTTTATCCCATTTATCTCCCAAATTTCCCTCCTTTCCCTCTTCAGCCAGGCTGAGCAGAGGAGAACGGCACACCTCAGTCCTCGCAGGTGGTTTACAAACACCATGGCTGCACACCCAGAGATCCTCTGGGGACAGGACAGAGCCATAAACTCTGGGATGAGGCCCTTGGCAGGGGTCCTGTGGGCTGTTATCACCGAGCAGGGCAGGATGTGGGATCAAAGCAGCACCTGCTGCAGAGCCATGGAGTAACGGAGCCCAGGCACCGCCCATGGGACAGGTGGCTTTGCCTTCCCCCACCTTTACCCCTGGTTTTTTTCCTTCTCTATACCCTTTTTTCTTTCCCCCTTTTATTTTTCCTTTTCTGCTACCCGCACAACCCCCTTTCTCTTCCTGCTTTGCAACTTTTTTTCTCTCTCTGAAAAATAACAAGAGAAGGTGTAGTATCTCCCTTTGTCCTAATTTCCTGGTAGGACTGATTTCAGAGCTGCTGTTCCTGAGAATTTCTGTGTTACACACACACCTGGTACTGATAGGGAGATGCACTGCAGGGTGAGTGACCTTAAACAAGTAGGGAAGTCCTTAGAGCAGCATGTGCTCTTAGGAAATTGTACAAATAATGGTATCTGAAGTCAGGTTTCTGCCAGGAGAGGTGTTTCAGTGGAAAACTGTTGTGACAGATTCTTGAAAGCTGGGAGGAAAAGCAAGAAAAAGCACATATGAAGAGAGCCAGGGTTACACAGTCACTGAAATTGTGGTTTGCCTTCACCCACCTCATGGCCTTTTGCTCCCTGACTCCTTCTTCAAGGCCTGAGTCTTGTCAGTGCTAAGAGAAGGGGTCTCTGCTGGGAAAAAGCCTCATTGCTCTGGCAGATGCTGAAGCAGCCTGATAGAAAGAGCTGTAATGATAAAGCAGCCCCAAAGGCCGAGGCATCCCATCCCCAGGGCTGTGGCTGTCTGCCTCAGAGAGCTTTCTGCAGGTCCTGCTGCTGCCAGGGTGGCTCCTGAGCAAATCTGGGCTTGCTCTGTCCTCTGGGGTTTGCTAAAGCAGCAGAGGGGGAAGCTGAGGCACAGAGGTGCAGCTTTTTCCACAGCACCTTGGGGGATGCCATTCCAGCCCCTCCATCACTGGGAGTGGGGCACTGCCCATCTCAACCCCTGAAGGTTTAATTTGCCACTCATGCTCCTCCCACGTGCTCATCCCAGACTCATGGCCGTGCCTTGTGCAGGAGTGACTGCTAGAGACAAGAATTTGGGAGACCTGGGACCTGTTTTCCCTCATTTCTTGAGGAAAAGGACACGAGCCAAGCTCTGTCCCCTGGCAGGGGACTGTAACCCTGGCTTGTGTGTCCCAGCTGGTGGGTCTGTGGGAGCAAAACTCTGCTTGTCTCCAGAAGCACAGCTGAGATCCTGACCTGTGGTTTGAGCACAGGAGGAGACACAAAGAGGCTCAAACCTCAGTTCTGAAACACTGTGGTTGGGTGGTGTTTGCTTTCAGTGCCCCTAAAACACAGAGAACTCACTGCCAGGAGAGGCTGGAGAGCCCATCCCTGTTAGGCAACAAGCAATTACAAAAACAAATCACCTCCCTCTGGGGCTCTTCCTGAGGGGTTTTCTAGCAATTCTGGCATTGAGCACCAGCATCAATCACACGCCCTGTGCTGGCCACCTCTGCTGGCAGCAGAGTTCAGCAGCAGAGGTGAGATCCGCACCCTCCCTGTCACACGTCCCCTGCTCTCACGGCAGGGGCGTGTGAACTTCACAGCTCTCTCTGACCCACTTCAATGCAGGTGCTGTTCTCAGAGAGCAGCAGGAGTGATTTCCTCCCACAGAGCTGCCCTGGCTCTCCCTGGGAAAGGACAAAGCTGCCTTGGGTGTCTGTGTTCCCCTCTGGGAGCGGCAGAGCTCAGGAGCCACGCATGGGAAGCAAAGAGGCACCTGCTCCTCTCTGGGGCTGTTGTCAGGATGCTCCCCCCTCTCTGACATTTTAGAAACCCCATTTCTAAGAGAGACACACGTGATGGAGAGATATTTGGGTTTCGCTTCTGAAACCCAGAGACTTTGTGCTTCGTCGTGACTTTTCCCTGCAAATGAGAACAGGTCCCAAACCCAGGCTCAAAAACCAGAAGGAAAACAAGGAGGAGTTCCAATTAAAAGTGAAAACCTTGTGACAGTTTGGCTGGTTTTGTGGTTTGGGAACCACAGAAGTTTTTAACAGTTGGGGTTGGCAATACTTTTAAATTACAGGGAATAACTTGCCTTTATTTATAGAGTCTTTCATCTGGGGGATCCCAGCTGGCTTCAGTGACACAGCCACGTGGAAGGTGAGGCTGGCAGAGCCAGCCAGAGGTTCCCAAAAAACCTTTACCAAGGGAATGGGACCTTCTCCAGCCCCACCTGACCAGGACTTTTCAGAATCATTGCAAGCTGCAAAATGCCAGCACAGGTCCCAGCACCAAGGACACTTGGGTGACACCAGGGACTTCGCAGAGTGGGTCTGTCTTCCACCATGCTCCTTCAATAACTGTTTCCAAACCAGTCTGTTGCTGTTTCACCTGGATGAAGGGGATATTTCATGTTTTCTCAGGCAGGAAGCAGAATTCTAGCAGCAGGCTTGATTTTTAGGCAAGGCTGTCTTTGTGTTGTCACTGAGTCAGAGTGGGAAAGCTGGGAGATGGTTTGTATGCAGGGATATGGATGGTGCATCTTCTGGAGATCATTTTCAACACAAACAAACACATTATTGTGTTATTATGCAATAATGAACATGATTTACTGGGTCTATTGATATAAAATTAAATCATTAACTAATGAGACTACAATTTAATCTTAATTTTCACTGATGATTTCACTACAGGAAATTGCCAGAAACACACAAAATTCATCCTTTGCCATGGTTAAGTGCTTCAGAGCCTGGGTGGCTCCCCCATGCCAACCTGAGGGCAGTAGTTTAATGACCCATTCTTTCTACCACATGAGAAATCTCTCCAGAAATTGGGAAGGCACCAGTGCTCACCACTTCTCACAAGAAACGGCTTTCAGACCAGCTACCAAAGGACTCTTCAAAGAAATACATCAACCTGGGCAAGGAAGAGCCAATTCCCAGCACTGAAGAGCCCTGGTCCAGGGTCTGGAGCATTTTGAGATGCTGCTGGTATTAATCCATCCAGCAGCAAGGTTCCCCATTTGAACCAGGCTGGTTTGCTCCTGGAATCCCATATAGAACACAATGGTACAATAGACCTGCAGTATATAATTATCATGCTGTATCTGCTTTCATATCACAGGTATTTTTAGATGTGTCAGTTTGAAATCTAGGATTTAGTGCACAGAGCCTAATGGATTGTTCTTTCCTTCCCCCTCTTTTAATGTCAACTCTCAATATGCATGAAGCAGACATAAAAGCACTTTTGTGCAGGTGCTGTGAATCTCTCAGCACAGATGACAAGGAGAGATGGTTTTCTAGATTCATTGAGCTTCAGAGGAGACAGAGCTCGATGATCCAGCCTGAGCTCCTGCTCAGACACAGCTCAGGTTTCCTCACAGCCCCTCCAGCAGCTCTGCACATCCCGGGAAAGGCACAATGGATCTCCTTCCTCCAGGGGTGGCTCCATCCACCCGTGTGGGGCCACACTCAGGGCCCAGAAAGGACAAGAGGGGGAAATCACTCCAGTCCTGTGCAGCCCTTCAAGAGCTCAGCTCTGCCCAGCTCAAATCTGGCAGCACCACAAAGGGAGCCAGAGCAGCCAGGTCCAGGCTCCTCTGAAATCCTCCACCTGCCTGAGGCTGCATTTGGCCTCAGAGGCTGAAATGCTGATTTACTCCAGCCTACAGGCACTTACGCCTGGCTGGAAGGCAAAATATTGGCTGGGACATGACTTAGGGCCATGTTGGTCCATACCTGCTCCCACCAAAGGCACGGAGGGTTTGCAGCATCCCCCCAGAAATGGGTGACCCAAAGGCCTCCTGAGCCATCAGAGGCTCCATGGTGAGCTGCAGAAGGGGACAAGCTGGGGACAGCCCTCCCTGTAGCTGTGGCTGTCATGGTGGGATGCAGGGAGGAGAAGGAGCTGAGGTGGTGTTTGCTTGGGATCTCTCACTGCTCACAGTGACCCCGAAATGTGTTAAAGTCTCTTTTCCCAGCCCGGCACTCAAAGAAGGAGTCAGAGCTCTTCAGTTCTTGGTCTCAAGGTTGTTTATTGTATCTTATCTATAAAATTCTTTCTCCTGTCCAGCTGAGGTCTGCTCAATAAGACAGTCCAAGGCACTCTGCCTGCTCCCGGGGCAGTGTTATCTTTTTATTCCTAAAACTACGTGTACATGATTTACAGTAAATTTCCAATACCTATCACCTATGTTAGACAGTTTTTCTCTACTCTAAACCAATCTAAAAGTGCCACCATCACAGCAGAAGATGAGGCCAAGAAGAAGAAGGAGAAAGGCTGGACATGCCCAGATCCCTCCATCTTGCCCCTTGAACCCCCATTCTAAAAACTCCAAAAATCTATTTTTCACCCCGTGATAGATTCATTATCATTCTACTTAAACTGTTGTGGGTTGCAGATATATAAGGCTGGTAACTTGCTCCACAGGTCATAATCAAACCCACAGGCATCTTGGGCTCTGTGCCAGGGGCTCTGAGCCCCCTGGCAGGGGTCCTGGCTGCTCAGGACAGCCAGAGGGATGTCCTGGGTTCCGACAGTGTTTGATCAAGTGACCCCAATGGCAAAAAGGAAACAACAATTGGATCATGTTATCCTCTGAGTTTTAATTTATCAAAGTGGCATTGCTATAGCTTAGTTCTGGATGTGCTCTACTGTTGGATTAGATTCTTTTCTGATTTAGAGATGGGTAACTGAGAGGTGTTTTCAAAACTTTTATTCTATTTTCAGTCTCATGCGAAGGGTGAGACAATACAGATGCTATAACTCACACCATCACAACTGGGTTCCGACAGTGTTTGATCAAGTGACCCCAATGGCAAAAAGGAAACAACAATTGGATCATGTTATCCTCTGAGTTTTAATTTATCAAAGTGGCATTGCTATAGCTTAGTTCTGGATGTGCTCTACTGTTGGATTAGATTCTTTTCTGATTTAGAGATGGGTAACTGAGAGGTGTTTTCAAAACTTTTATTCTATTTTCAGTCTCATGCGAAGGGTGAGACAATACAGATGCTATAACTCACACCATCACAATCAGAAGCCAACTATTTCTTAATTACAGTACACTATCACTGTTTCTTGGCCTACCAGCTTTAGCTACACTATGTTGTAAATGCCTTAAAGCCAATAATCTAAAATCCCCCCTTATGGGTCCTACTACAGTGCATCTTTCAGAGTTGTAACCACACAACACACAACCCAGTAAGTACTGACCTCTGAGGGGTTTTTGGCAGACACATGAGAAATCCCTTGTTTTGGAGCTGACCCTGTAAGAGCCCAGGTGTCTGAATTACTGCATTATATTACACTGGTTATATTTTACACCACTGCATCTGGGCCCTGGATACGGCTCCAGAGAGACCTGCAGAGCTCTGCCCGCACAGACACATGTCACTGGGCTCACAGAGCTGTGCAGACCCCATTAAGGTGTGGTGCAGTCAGGTTAACACACCTTTCCTCTCAGCAGAGCTCCACAAACACGACCCCAGGTTCATGCCAGGGATCCAGGGAGGCTCACCATGGCTCACTCCCAGGGCCAGGCAACAAACACCAGATCAATTCACCCTGACCCAACGTTGCCACCTGGTTATTTTGCTGCTGGTTTATTGTTTCTTAGTGCAAACTTCAAGTAAGAATCACAGAGGCTTTTTTTGATCTGATTTTTTTAAACTGACTCAGTGTCAGCGCAGCATCAGAGTAAATAAAGGGGCAGCTCTGAGTGCAATTGTAGTACCTAGCACACTGGCAATTTTTGATTGTGTGAATGATGCTCTGGGATTGTAGGAGAGGCATAACTGAGACAAAAAAGAAAATCCTTCTGCTTATTTAAGCTGTCACTACCATAGAACAGAAGCACTTGTGGAAACCAGTAATTCATGGGAGCAGATTTTCAAAGTCCTCCTATTCAGGCATTTCAGCCCAAGGTAAACAACTCAATTCTGGTAGTTAACCCCACCCTGTTTGAGGTTGAAATGAAGTATTTTGTTCCAGTATGTGGTATTTACTTAATAGCTGTTATCAAGCTATTAAGAGATCCCCCTTGCACCACCCAGAGTGGCGTGCTGGATGTGTCACCACGGGTCCCACAGCACAACCAGCCCTGCAGAGAGGAGTCACTGAGCAAACAAGTGAAGAACAAGGCAGTCAGAGATAAGGGGGAGATGGGGAAGGGCAAAAATGTCTATTTTCATGAAGGCATCAGATTGTGAGGAAATAAATTCATAGAATTGTAGAATCACAGAGTGGTTTGGGTTGGAAAGGACCATAAATACCATGGGGAGGGACACCCAGGCTGCTCCAACCCCTGTCCAACCTGGCTTTGGACACTTCCAGGGATCCACAGCTTCTGTGGGCACCCTGTGCCAGGACCTGCCCACCCTCACAGAGAAGTAAAATCCATCTGGAGCAGGTTTTGTCCACCACTGAAGTGGATTTGACACTTCCCACCTTTGCCCCAAGGAGCACTTGGATGACACTGTGCTCCAGCACACCAGGAAAAAGCTTATCTGGAGGGTGCTGGAGCTCAGGCAAGGCAGACAGCCCCGTGGTGTCCCTCCTGGGGTGCTCTCTGTGGTGGCAGGGAGGGACAGGCTGGGACAGCACCTTGCCCAGGGCAGTGGGTTTGGTGGGACCACGTTGTTCAGCTGCTGTGGGGAAGGGAAGGTGTCGGAACTCAGCACATCCCTCTGGGTGTCCAGAGTTGCTGGGACCCCACCGGGGGGCTCAGAGACCCTGGCACGCAGCCCAGAACACCTGGGGATTTGATTATGACCCCTGGAGCAAGTTACCAGCTTTGTATGAGGACCTGAAAGTCACAGAGGTTTGAATGGTGTAATAATAAAATTATCACAGGGTGAAAATGTAGATTTTAGGATTTTTGGTATGGGGGTTGTGGGGACAACATGGAGGAATCGGGGCATGTCTAGCCTTTCTTCTTCTTCTTCTTCTTCTTCTTCTTCTTCTTCTTCTTCTTCTTCTCCATTTCCTGCAGTGATGTTGGCACTTTGGGATTGGTTTAAAGTAGAAGTTCACTGTCTAACATAGGTGATAGGTATTGGGAATTAAGTGTAAATATGTTATATGTAGTTTGTAGTATAAAAGGACAGCACCGCCTCGGGGGCGGTCAGAGTGCCTGTGGCTGCCCTGCTGAGCAGATCTCGGCTGGGCAGAAAGAAAATTTTATAGATAAGAATTAATAAACAACCTCAAGACTGAAAGGTGAAGAGTCCGAACTCGTTCTTCAGCCACGCGGGCCGAAACAGAGACATCCTGCACATCTCGGGGCAGCAATTAACAACCAAAACCCGAAAGGAAGGCAGGTCCCAAACCCACCCCTCTGCCCCTGGGGTCTGGCCCCAGCCCTGCCCCTCACCCCTTAGAGCCCTCAGGCTCCTGCTGGGGCTCCCAGGAGCAGAGATGTACCACCAGCTGTACCACACTGTGGGTGATGCCAAGTGCATTCTTCAGGGGAGATAACAATAGCAGTTGGTCTATTTTTAATTCAGTTCCTTGACAGAACATTTAGCTGTTCCTCTTAGAGAAGAATTTTGTAATGGGTTCCTATCATGTCAATTTGGAAAGTGTTCCAGCCTCCCACTACTGAGAAGTGTAAAACTATTGGCAACATATGGCATCCCCGTGGAGCTATTTAATTGTACAAAGGGCTGCCAAAAGATAAAAAGGGACTGAGAAAAAAAAAAAAAAACCAACCAACACAACTACTACAGCTCTGTTCTTCCCCTTTCAGCATCAAACAGCAAAACAGCTTGTTACATTTCCTAAATCCTCTCTCAAACAAAGCTGGGCTGCTGCTTCCCTGCTTAATAAGCTGGGGACTCTCATGGTGTAACCAGGGATTTGATTCCATCCCAAGTTCCCAGTGGCTGAATTTTGATCCCAGTTGGGAGTGGAGGCTGCCCAGAGTGGGACCCTGCCCCACAGCCCCAGGGCTTCTTGTAGGGCTCAGCCTTGGAGATGGGCAGTGTGTGGGGCAGGAGGAGCCACGGGCAAGGTGGGGGCTTCTGATTAAGCTGTTGTGGTGTATCCTTGTGTGGCTGACAGTTTAACAGCTTTACAAGCAATCACTCCTGTCTGTGAGCCCACTCCAGATGCCTTTGCTAGGCTTTTCCCCAGATATCCCAGCAGGTTTATGTGGTATTTGTGAGGTGTCCCGGATGATGGAAGGAAGGAAGGAATCTGACTCCATGTTCTCAGAAGGCTAATTTATTATTTTATGATATTATATTATTTAAAGAATACTATACTAAAACTATAGTATAGTTATAAAGAGTAGAGAAAGGATACAGACAGAAGGCTACAAAGAAAGATGATGAAAATTCGTGACTCTCTCTGCCAGAGCCCTGACACAGCTGGCTGTGATTGGTCATTAAGTAAAAACAATTCACATGAAACCAATCAAACAACCACCTCCACAATTGGAGCCTGGAGGGGGCAGGGGCAGCGCCAGGGCAGCTGAGGGTGCCCCTGATGTGTCTGCAGCTCAAACTGCACCCCAAGGACAACCTCCAGGGGCTGGCCTGTGGATATGCTGTTGTTGAACACGCTGTCATACAAACAGAGCACATCTCAAGGGTCCCAAGGAGTTACATCAATTTTATGGTGGTTTTTAGGAGAGTTTGAAGGATTTTCTTCATGGCAGCTGGCAAAAATCATCTTCTGAATGTCTGACTGGCCTTCAGGCTCTGCCTCATGGGTGTGAGCATGGCCTTGTTTCACTCCTGCACTCCATGCTGGGCAAAAATGGTCCTGGATTGAGGATCTCTGCCCAAGAAAGCCATCAGCACCATCCCTGGGTGTGTGCTACCTTCACCTGCACCAGCACATCCCTGCTCCAGACCCAGGCATGTGCACAACACCCCTCCAGTGTGGAGGCAAAGTAGAGCATGCAACAGAACTCTCTTTATTTGCTTTTTCAGCTGCCCAGAAGAAGCCTCCACACCTTTGGGACACTCTGTATTAGGATCTCACATCCATAATTGATCCCTGTCCTGGGGAAACACCTCTCCTGTCCTATAGAAACTTCATGAGCAGAGAGAACAAACCACCCTGGTGAAGGATGTGAGGGGACTTGAGGCCAAACCAGCCCCCAGTGAAACAGGCAGCAAGAGAGCTTCTTGTGAAAGGCTGCAAGAAAATTGTGGCACTGTTGAAATGCCAGTGAAGGGAAGGAAAAGCATGAAAACTCCAAGGAATCTCCATGATTCATGTTGAATGGTACAAACCCCACACAGCTATGGCATGTTTGTGGGTAGAAAGGCCAAAGCTCCATCAGGGTTTTGTAAGGGGACACAAGAGGGGGTTAACTGAAAGAATAAAGAGGGGGACAAAAAGCAAAACAACACACAAGGCAGGGAAGGTGTCAGCCAAGATCTCTTCAGATTCTTGAGAGAGAAGAGGTGGAAGAGAAACCAAAAATATCCAGTCTGTCACTAAAACCGCCCCAGTGCTGGAAACCTGGGAGGCACAGACTGCACAGCTCTGTGGGAGCAGTTCCAGGTTCCATCCTCACTGCACAGGCAGGGCTAGAGCAGAAAGACTGGATCACCTGGATCTTCCTCTTGGATGGAAAAAAAGGCATTCAAATGGATTTTCAGAAAAACTTTTGACCCCATTTCTCAAAATCAATTTTACCAATAATTTTTCTCATTTTGCAAGTGTTGGACTAAGGCTGTGATGAGTCCTCATCTCCATCCCTGCCAAGAGCAGCCTGGGGTCTCTAGGGACTGTACAGCTGTGACCATTTTTGTCCTCCCCTCCACTGCTGGCCCTCGCTGGAGTGACTGGAAAACCCCACAGGGAACCCACATCTCATCCCCATGGAATATCTAAACAGATCTTTTGCCTGCTTTCTGCTGTTCAGCCAGCATGTCCTGACAATAAAGGAAGGAATAGCCTGACAGACACATAAACACCTTGAGTGAGATGTAAGATCTGAATCCCAGAGTCTTTCCTGTCCTGAGCCCAAGTCACCGAGGTGATTTGGGAACGTTCTCCTGTGATCCCAGCACACACGTGGGGTTTGGCCTCTGTGGGAGGAAGAAGCCTGAGCGCATTACTCCATGAAGGGCTGTTCAGCTCCCCACTGGATGCATTATTTATAGCAGGACCTGCAGTAAATGAGTGTGTGATGAGCTCTCAGATGGAGCCTTTGTGCTGGCTCAGTCCCACTAATGCAGCCTGTGGAAAATCCCACACAAAGGGAGCTCCAGTCACAGCACCCATACAACTTCCCTGTGCTCCTAAGGTCATTCTCTGGTAGTTTTTGCATGAATTGGAGCAAAAGCTGGCATTGTCAAGGCCAGTCTAGTCTTTATTAGTGCATGTTGGATTTCATTAGAAAAAGTTTTTATTGCCTGGCAAATAATCACATCTGGGAGGTCTGACAGGGAAAATCACTGCCTAAAATTACATTTTTGGTTAATCAGAGGAGTAACAAATGCTGAATTAACTCACTTTCTTTTCCTAATTGGGCTGGACCTCATTAGTAAAGGAATTATTTCACTGTGAAGGAAGTTAAGAGTTCGGACAAAAACTAGAACTCTTTTCTTGACCAAATGCTTTTCAAGAACTCATCTCTGTCCTCGTTCACTTTTGCAGCAGAGCTGGGGGAGCTCCAAAGACAGAGATTTATGGGGTTGTCCTAACAGCTTGGTGTCATGGCTTGGACTCAGCATTTGGGAAACCCACAGTGGGACCTGCAGGATGTACCTGGCAGGACCCTCAGGACCATCAGCTCAGCTGGGGTTGGACTGGATCCCCCAGAATAATTCCTCAGTGAGGATCCCCCATGTGGAAAACCAAGAGCTGGGGAATCTCTGGGCACCAGAGATGGTGAGTTTATGTCTTTCTCTATTTCTATGATCCTCCCCTGCCTTTCAGCCACACCTTTCTGCTGCTCCCACAGCCTCCCCTTCTCCCTGAGATGCCTGCTCCCATCCACCCCAGCCCTTGGTTTCACCCCCAGCTCTGTGTGACATGAGGACACTCCTGTCCCTCCTGGACCATCCCAAAATTGCAGGGGACAGCAGAATCCTGAGGGAACGTGGGACTGGGTTGGACATGAGGTGCTGGATTAGCTCAAGGAAAAGCCAGAGCTGGGTCCAGGTTTGTGTGGCCCTGAATTCAGGGATATCATGTTCTCTTCTTTTTAATAAGAATGGTTTTTAAAATCGTTTCATCCCAGTATAAATTGGGAAAGTCTTTGATGTGTCAGCACTTTTCACTGGGATGAGAAATGCTTTCCACTGGACATTAAAAATGAGTGAGTGGATCCTGCTGTCTCACCCTAGACTTAATATTTCAGTGAAAGAATGAATCCCATTAAAACCAAACCAAATCAAACCAACCAACCAAAAACAAAACCAAAAAAATGAACAACCCAAACCAGACAAGAAACACTCAAACAAAACAGAGGATGGGAAAGGTTGATGCAGGATGTTCTATTTTGCTGCAGAATATCTTTGTGTGGAACAAATCTCTCCAGGCTGTCTTCTCTAACACCGGCTCCACTTGAAACTGCTTTTTCTTTGCTTGGTTGGGCTATTTAGAACCCATCCAAAGACATTGCACTTGTAGGAACCAGAGAATCTTCAAGTAGAAGAAATGCAGAGGACAAACCTCAGCTTTTTGCAGAGAGGTGTTTTTTTAGTCACATCTAAATTGCAATATCAGTAACCTGAGCTCTTTTAAATAAAAATCCAACCACAGGAACCACGTGTGCAGGGGAAAAGGTTGCTGATTTCTCAGAAAAGTTTCTTGTTTCGGTTCTTACTTTATTGTTGCCATAAGATTTTGCTGTTTGGTGAGCAGACGAACAAGGTTGTTCTTATTGTTAGCAAATAAGAGCAGAAGAAGGGAAGCTGACTACTTTTTCTTCAGCTGCCCAGTAATTTTAGAAGTAGTTTAGAGTATTGCTAGGGGGAGAGGGGCTGTGGTCACCTGCAGACCCTGGGAACAAAGGTTGTTCCATCAAATTTATGGCAGATGTTCCTGGTGCTGGGGAAGAGAAGGCTCCAGGGACACCTTAGACCTGGCAGATCCTCAAGGGGCTCCAGGAGAGCTGGAGAGGGACTTGGGACAAGGGATGGAGAGACAGGACAAAGGGAATGGCTTTACACTGGCAGAGGGCAGAGTTAGATGGGATATTGGGATGGAATTGCTCACTCTGAGGGTGCTGAGGCCCTGGCACAGGGTGCCCAGAGCAGCTGGGGCTGCCCCTGGATCCCTGGCAGTGCCCAAGGCCAGGCTGGACAGGGCCGGGAGCAACCTGGGACCGTTTAAGGTGTCCCTGCCCATGGCAGGGGTGAGACCTGAAAGGGACAGAGGAAGAGATGGATCAGCAAACTCCCTCTGAGTGCAGAGATTTCAAGACTAAAATGAAAGTTCCCAAAACTCAAGGGGAGTTTTGCAAATTTACTTTAAATTAAAAAACTTGCAAATTTATTTTAAGTTAAAAAATCCCAGGTCACACAGACAAAAAAGAAAGCAAGATGGATGAAATAAAAAACCAAAAAAAATTAGTGTTTTGCTTCAATTTTCAATAAAGAGGCTGCTGCAGGACACAAGGGCACAGGGATGATCACTAATGGGCATGAGATTTATAAAAATGGAAATTTCAGCATCCAAGGTGAAAGCAAAACTGAAAGAGCTTTAATGCACTAAAGCCAGGGGGAACAAATAATCCAACCCAGACTCCTAAAAGAACTGGCACACGAAATCATGAGTCCACTCTCCAGGATTTTTAATACATAAGTCAAGCAGAAAAATGACAAGCCAGTTTTTAAAAAGAAATAAAGGATCCAGGCAACTAGAGACATCAACAGTATGCAAAGCTCAGAATAAATTTGCAAGGAAAGAATAATTAAAGACCCGAAGGTAAATGGAAAATCGGATCAAATGTAACAAATAAAACACTTGGATGATCCTGACAAGGGAAGTAGTAGAAGCAGAATGAAATGTAATAGTACAAAGTGCAGAGCTGTGCACTCTGGGAGTAATAACACGAATTTCTGCTTGGAGCTTGGGCCTCATCACTTGGAAATGGCAGAAGAGAGAAAGTTGTTTCCACTCCTCTGTCACAGGGGATGGGGAGCTGCCAGCATGGAGCAGCTCAGGAAAAGGCTGATCCCAGGCAATGTTTATCCCGCTGGGAATGGGTGAGGGTGGGAACTGTGTCCCTGCCCAGGTGTGAGCACAGCCAGGAGCTCTGCAGACCTCTCCCCACTTGAAGGGGCAGGGAAAGGCTCTGGAAGGGGCTGAGCTCATCTGCCCAGAGACAGGGAGGCTTGGCTGGTGCACGAGGAGCAAACAATGGCCAAAAGAGACCTGAGTGCAATGAGAGAAGGGGGAATAAACAGACAGGAGGAAGGAAACTACTTAAGCTAAAGGACTGTCTTGGAACAAGAACAAATGCAGCAAGCAGGCCATGAAAGCATTCAGGAAGTTATGAGAAGATTTTTAATAGAAGAGCAGTGATGGTCTGGAAAATTCTCCTGAAGATGAGGGGAAGGAGGAAACTAAACCCTGGCTTGGAGAAGCGATGGAGACATTCCTGGTGGGCTGTGTGGTGTGGGTGCTGGAGGTCTTTTCTCATCCTCTGGCTGGGGAGGGTGATGTG
>NW_005054502.1:989127-1005395 GCF_000277835.1 Geospiza fortis | reverse complement strand
CAGACTTGCCTGGTTGCTTCTCCTGGAGGTGCAGCAATGATGGTCAGCACTAAGTGCCTCTGATATCTCTGAATGTTCAACCTTTCACATGATTGTCTTAGGAAAACCACCTGGTTTGTGGGAACTTTATTATTCCTTTGCCACTGAAGTAATGTTTGCGTGTTAGTGTTGATGTTTGTACAGACAAAATAAAACTGAAAGTGAGAAAGTGGGGAAATTAGAGCTGCCAGTAGATTTTCATCTGGGAGAGACAAGAAAGGCAGATGTGGGCAATATTTATCTGGAAGGGGCAGAGCTGGAAAGTCCATTCTACCCTCCCCAAGCACCTGCTTTCACCCCAGGTATTGGTGCTTGGCTGTGGTGTTTCTGGAAGGCTGCAGTAGAAGAGATTCCCCATCACATACTGGATAAAATGTTAGCTCTTTGTAGAAGAGCTGTGCTTTGAGACTGGACGTCAACCCAGGAGCTTTCTCTGTGTGAATATTAGCTCAGCTTTCTCCCATGCCCATGGCTCAGAGTCTGCTCCATTGACAAAGAGATTAAATCCTCACGGTGCTGAGCTGTGGCCAGCAGTGCAGGCTGGGCACAACCTCTCTGCAGGGCCCCTGGCAGCTCCTGGTGTTGAGAGGGTTAATTGTGCAGGGAGTTGGGAGACAGGCTCAGCTCTCACTTGCCTTTCCCTTGCTCTGGCTGTTCTGTGCTCTTCCCACTCCAAACACACCTCTGAGACACGGGCAGGGTTTGCTGATGTGCTGCTGGAGCAAGAGGCAGAGCAGAGCCTGGATTTTTAACCATCTCTGGAATCATTGGTCACCTGAGGTGGGGACACCACAGCTGGACAGGCAGGATGAACCCCCTGGAGTGCTGCTGTGTTCTGAAAACACATCTACATTCCATCTGTGAAATCAGAAAGTGCTGCTCTCCATCATGGCTGGAGCCACTATTCAAATTCACTTGGATCACAGAGTAATTTTTCCACTCTGTTTAAGGTTCCTTTCGCAAGTGCCACTCCATGTCTCTTGATTTGATTTCCTTGTACCTTTTTTAATCCATTTTTAATAGGTTTCCAGATTTTTAATAGCTTTAGAGATTTCTTTTCTCCTTCATGTCTATGTTGTTGATTGTAAGACTGGCTTTTGGATGTCTCCTTTCTTTGATACCTCGCTTGCCTGGGTCGTCTTTGCACTTATCCTTTAAACACATTCCCAATGTACTTGGTTTACTTCATTGAGCATTTTTGAAAGCATTGCCTTTGCTTTTCCTCTCAACTCTGTTATCTGAATACATCTTAGGTAATTAATCAGCTCCCATTGATCTGAACATAAATTTCCAGATTTTTCAGACATTCATTACATGTGCTGAATAGAAGTGAGAGTGGCTGGATGAGAGAATTCATACCTGACAAACAGCCCATCCAGATCTGAGCTGTTCCTTCTCCTTGTGCTCTTCTCATTGAGTAGCTCAGGGCGGGGGGGAGGGAGTGATGTTTTTCAGACAGCTGTGAGTGAGAAGCAAAAGCTCAGAATATAAATTCACTCTCTTAAGGGCTCTTCTTTCCAGTTCCTCTGGATCAGCAGCCATTTCTGAATTGGATAAAACCAGGATTTTTTTCCCTGAGAGCTGCTGTCTCATTCCTGAGCCCACCTTCTGTTTAATACACCTGGATCCAAAGCACAGCCTGGCCATGGGAAGCTGCACTGGGTGACCTTGAGCTCCTCTCTGCTTGCTGGGAGCACCAGTTACCTCCCCTCACCCTGAAACCCAGCCCAGGGCTCTTCAGCTGTGCCCTGAGAACTGAGGACAGGTAGTGAAAAACAACTTTAGGTCCAAAATAAAGGACAGCGTCTCAAGCTACATCAGGGAAGGTACAGGTTGGATATAGGGAAGAAATTTTTCACTGAAGGAATAACGAAATACTGGAATGCTCTTCCCAGGGAGGTGGTGGAATCACCATCTCTGGATGTGTTTAAAAAGAGACTGGACATGGCACTTGGTGCTATAGTCTAGGTGAGGTGTTAGGGCATGGGTTGGACTCGATGATCTTAGAGGTCTCTTCCAACCTCATCATTCTGTGATTCTGTGATTCTGTGACACAGGTGGAGAGGCAGGAAATCATGCCATGGCTTTGTCTCCACTGTCATGGGGGAGGAGGTTGCCAAGGGAGAAAGACCCTGGATATGGATATGCATACGGATATGGAAATGGATATGGATATGGACGTGATTCACTGTGAGGTGCTAGAAGTGCAGGCACCCAGCAAAGCCACAGAGCATTGACATGAGGGGCTCAAAGAGCACCTGTTTAATCTCAGGGTGCCCTGGTGGGGGTTTTTCATTGAGTTATATCAAGCTGCATAACATTATCCTCTTTGCTGCTATATTCAGTACTCCTGGGGGTGCAGGATTTCCTCAGGACTGGGTTAAAAAGCAGCCCCAGCCCTCACATGCCTGAACCAGCTGCTGCCACCTTTGCCCCAAGCACAATCACCCATCCCAATGACACTGAATTCATGAAAGCCACTCCTCTGCCACTGGAACTTTGCAGAGCAGCTCCCAAGTAGTGAAGGTTTGTTAGGGGAACATTTCCTGCATATTTAAAGAGCTTTGAGCCCTATGTGCACGTACCTCATTGGGCTTCACTGCCAAAAGTGCAATTAATGGGTTTTGTGCTGCAGTGCAGGGCAGGAATAGCACTGCCTCCCTCTTTGTGCTCTGTGTGGTCTCCTGCTGTGAAGAAGGAGGAAAGTATTGGTAAGCAGGATGGAAAAAAGTATGAATTGCACATCTTAGTGAGTGGCCATGAAGGATGAGGGCTCTGGGTAGAGCATGGAGCAGATAAACTCATCCTGTAACAACTCATCCTCATCTCCCTGGCAAATCACAGTGTTTGTAATGCAAAGAGCTCAGGTTAATCAAATCCTCCCTCTCTGGGGGATATATTTATGTGGTCCCTCATTAGTTTATCCCCACACTTTGGTTTCAGCTGGGAGATTTTCAGAGTAAGCTACAAACCAGCTTGAAAGAAGGGTGTTGAAACTACATCCGAATTAAAACCTAATTACTTCTGCTAGGAAAACACAGTTGTGGGTCAGAGACAGCAGAGCAGCCCAGAATGGCCAGCAGCATAGGGATAATTTTTATTATTAACTATACCTCTTATTCATCCTGTCTCTTGATCCTTTTTCCCCAAGCATGGGATTTGCTCATGCAGTACAACTGTCTATCAGAAATCACTGTAGCAAACTGATTTCCAGCTGTCAGGCCCAAAGATATTTTTATTTTAGTCAAATATTCTGTTCCACTAATTCAGTCAGCTCACCCACAAGTTTAACAACTGCTCCAAAGAATGTGCATGTGAATATGATTTGCTGGTATTCCTGCTTTTTGAGATGGGCTATGCCTGGTGTGTGCATGAGAATGATTTAATATTTAAAGGGACTGAAGAGGATTTGAAGAATCTTCAGAGCTGAGGAAGTTTGTGAAAAATCTCCTTTCTGGTTTAAAATGGATTAGAAATATGGATTCTGTTTATTGCTGCAGACTCAGTTTTCCCAGTGTTCAATGCAGCCTAGGGAAAAAATTTATTTCATCATGCAGTATGGATCTAATCCTACAAGGTCTCAAATAACCAGGAAAAAGCCACTGAAAATAGCAGGATGGCTGCTGTGCATGGCAATATTATGTTTGTGCAGGCATTGGGGTGCAGAAACTGGACTGTTCAACAGAGTAAATCAAAGGAGGCACCTCTGGGTGCTGTGTCCAGCTCTGGGGGCACCTCTGGGTGCTGTGCCCAGCTCTGGAGGTACCTTTGGGTGCTGTGCCCAGCCCTGGGGGCACCCCTGGGTGCTGTGCCCAGCCCTGGGGGCACCCCTGGGTGCTGTGTCCAGCTCTGGCTCCTCAGCACAGCAGGGCCAAGAGCTCCTGGAGCTGGGGCAGGGGCTGGAGCAGCTCGGTGCCCAGGAAAGGCTGAGGGAGCTGGGGCTGCTCAGCTGGAGAGGAGCCCCAGGGAGAGGGGCCTCAGCCCTGGCTGGCCCTGGCTGGCCCTAGGTGTCTGTCCCTGGGTGTCTGTCTGTCCCTGTCTGTGTGTCCCTGTATCCCCCTTTCTGTCCCTGTGTGCAGAGCTCAGAGCAGGCCCAGGCTCTGCCCCAGGCCCAGCCATGGCCCCAGAGCCCCGGGCAGGGCTGAGCCCAGCCCAGTCTGTCTCTGTCTGTCCCAGTCTGTCCCTGTCTGTCTGTCCCTGTCTGTCCCTGTCTGTCTGTCCCAGTCTGTCCCTGTCTGTCTGTCCCTGTCTGTCCCTGTCCATCCCCGTGTTCCCAGGCCCAGCCATGGCCCCAGAGCCCCGGGCAGGGCTGAGCCCAGCAATTCCCCTGCCCCGAGGCAGAGCTGCTGCCCTGGGCAGAGCCCAGAGGGGCTCTGGGGGCTCCTCCCTGGGATATCCCAGAGCCACACGGACTCTGCTGTGCCCTGGGCTCTGGGATGGCCCTGCCTGAGCAGGGAGTGCCACCGGATGAGCCCACCATGGTCCCTTCCAACCTGACCCATCCTGGGATTCTGTGCTGAAGGTGGAAGGAGCTGAGCAACCCTCTCCACCATGCTGGGTCCCCCTGTCCACCCCTCAGGATCTCCCTTTTCCTCTGGTCTGCAGACACCTATTCCCTGGTCTCCATGTCCTCTAATCAGCTTAGCAAAAGCCCTCCACTGCATATGGTCAGATTGCAATTTTTGAATACTTCTAGCATGGGCAAATCAAACCCAATTTCCTGCAATACAAAGCCCTGCACTGCTCCCCAGTGAGGGCTATTTTCCTGCCAAATTGCATCTTTCAAACCACAGCCAATTCAGCTGTAGAGCTGCCAAGAAAAAAAGGTCAGAAAGACTTAAAAAAAAGAAGATATTTTCTTTTTTACTGTATTCAAAAGCAGATCTCCTAATTCTGCACAAACTTTCAAAACAAGGGAGAAATCACTGTGGGATAGGTGCTGATTATAGGCAATTTCAGCCCAAAGGACAACATTTTGCAAGCTTTTAAATAGGACCTGAAAATAGCAATTTCTAATGTGACCAGTGCTGGAAACACTTTCCATCTACCCTGGTTCCTATGAAGAACTACTCCAGTGAAGCCAGTGGAATTATACAGATTTGGGGACTTCCTTAATGGAGTTATCACTGCTGCTTGTCCAATATTTTATATACATCCATTTTATTGAAGGATTTGACCATGAGCATTTGCTTAGCCACAGACTTCATGAGATAAAAACACAATAAATAGGGTGATGGGGAAAATCATCTCTCCTTTTCTACACAGGAGAAAAAGACTGGACTGGGAGGTGATAGGAACAAACAATAAAATATGTAGAAAGAGCAGAGTAATGGATGCTTTTAAGTGCCCAGGCAGGGAGTAGAGGACATTAGGGAGAGAATGCTAGCTGGAAACTTGTTTATGGAATGGGCATGAGATTGGATTTTAACTTGGTGCTTGGAGCAGCTGAAAAAGAAGAGAGCTGCATGATGTGGATTAAGTGCTGCACTATGAGGAAGGGGTTTGAAGACAAGGAAAATGCTCTGCCAAACATCCATGTCCACCATGGCACTCTTAGGGTAAGGGAAGGTTTTGAAGCAGGAAACTTGGAGAAGGAAACTTCTGTCAGGTGCTCAAAGAGCCAGCACAGAAAGCCAGCACTGAGTTCAGGGTTGGAGGAAATCGTATGTAAAATTTTATAATCCAAATCCCCCAACACCTGCAAACACCCAAATCAAACACATCTCATGGGTGTGAAAGCAACCCAAAGGCACTCAGGGGTCAGGGCAGGTGAGGGAAGAGCCTCTTCTCCTACAGAAAATGTGAAATATTTATTGTTGGCTAAGGTGAGGAGAAGAAAAGACTTGTGAAAACACTGGAGACAGTGACAGCAGCAGACCAAGTGATGGAGGAATCCATGGAAAGGAGTGAGAGACAAGATCCATGCTGCTACCTGGGAGGGATGTTCACACAGGAATCCCAAAATTCCCTCCTCACAATGGGTATGAATTTTCCAAAGGAAGGAGCCTGGGGAAGTGGGATTAAAACATTAAAATGGTTCAGTGCGGTGTGTGAGCAGGTAATTAGTGCTGTTAGAGGAAGACAAGGAACCTGGATTGCTGAAGGACATTGTTGTGTCCCAGGGCCAGGGCAAGAGGGAGGGAAGGGAAGAACCTCCAGCTCTGGAAGAGGTTTTGGGACAGTTTTGGAAGAGGTTTTGGGGCAGTTCCCTCTGTGCTGGCTGCTGTTTTCGTACAAACAGTGCACAGGGCTCATGGCTGCTGCCCTGAGCTCTTTTATGAAAGGTCAGGGTGGGAAACACCAGGAGCAGAAGTGGCACCAGGGGTCATGGGATAGTGGTGGGCTTGGCAGTGCTGGTTAATGGCTGAACTCCATGATTTTGGAGGTCTCTTCCAGCCTAAAGGATTCTATGAATAGTCCCCCTGTGTAGGATGGGATCTGACCTTATGGCAGAGATTACATGCTTGTGTCAGGGCTGGAAAACAGGGATGTCTCCCAGACACTGGTGGACTGAGGTTTGGAAAGTTTTCAAGTTTGGAAAGGTTTGGAAAAGTTTTTTTCAGGTTTGGAAAGTTTTGGGGCTGTCTCCCCCCAGCTCCTGCAGCTCCGAGCTGAGGAGGTGACAGCAGTGGGTTTGCAGTGCTCTGGGGGCTGGGGATGGGCCTCCAAGCACAGAGGTCTCTGGCACTGTGACCCTCCAGGACCTTGCTTCATTTCACGTCTTCCTTGTTCCCTTTCTTAGCTCCCAAATGTTGTTTGCTCTTTGACAGCTTCTGCACACCACACCAGGCAGATGTTCCCATCGCATTTCACATTGATGATGAGCTTTTATTGGGCAGTTACAGTCAATTTAGAAACCATTAATGGACACAAATAGTCCAGATTGTCCCTTCCAATTCCCGTTACTTTGCCTTTTATGCACCAAATCCGTTCAGCCACTGCACTGCCCCATCATGGAACTCGTGGAATTTCCTCCCTGAGCTTTCAAGTCTTGACCATTTCACGTAGTTTCATACTTATCCACAAATTTTCTTTTCACTGCCCATGCACTGAGATGAATGCTCAGGCATCCAGGCTATTAATAAATACACTTGATAACAATGGTCCTCATGTGAGCCATTAAGACACTGCAGTATTAATAGCCTTTCCTTTTGGAGAAAGACTATTTATTCTTCCCCTTTTCCTTTCTTCAGGCTGGAGCAGATCGAATTGTTCATTGTGAGTAATCTCCTTGGAGAGAATAGTTCTTATTTCTCTATGAAAATCATTCATTAATTCATCCTGGGAACTTTTTGCTGAGATTCTCAGCCTTTTGCTTTCACTCTTTGCTCCTCATTACTCACATGGTCTTGGTTCACCTCTGTGTTGTAGCACAGATGCTCCAAGGTGTCTGGATGCTGAGATGACTAAGCAAGAAATGACAGGCAGCCAAGAGACAAAATTATATTTCTTTTGTGATTGAATCAGCCTTTAGCAAAGACATAAATCTTGGGAGGCCCCTGAACTTTCTTTGAATGGCCAAGTTGTCATTCTGTCACAAGAAGCCAGCTTGATGACTCTGGTGGCAAATCCATGGGTGCTCTCAGCCTTCTCCATTTCCAACCCACAGCAACTAGGTCCTCCTTGGATATGGAAGCCTCCTTGGGCAATTTCCTTGGGTTTGCAAGCACATTTTTGGGTGAGAGTCACCATTACACAAGAGTCAAGTGGTGATGGTGACCTCAGGAACCAATTTTGCCCTCTTCACCCCTATTTTTGACACTTTTCCCACTGTCCACTGCTGGGTTGAACTAGGAACACCTTGACATCTCTGAACATTCAAGCTGAGATGACTAAGCAAGGAATGACAGGCAGCCAAGAGCCAAAACTGTATTTCTTCTGTGATTGAATCAGCCTTTAGCAAAGACATAAAACTTGAGAGGCCCTTGAACTTTCTTTGAATGGCCAAGTTGTCATTCTGTCACAAGAAGCCAGCTTGATGACTCTGGTGGCAAATCCATGGGTGCTCTCAGCCTTCTCCATTTCCAACCCACAGCAACTAGGTCCTCCTTGGATATGGAAGCCTCCTTGGGCAATTTCCTTGGGTTTGCAAGCACATTTTTTGGGTGAGAGTCACCATTACACAAGAGTCAAGTGGTGTTGGGTGATGGTGACCTCAGGAACCAATTTTGCCCTCTTCACCCCCATTTCTTACACTGTTCCCACTGCCCACTGCAGGTTTGAACTAGGAGCACCTTGACACCTCTGATCATTCAAGCCCAGAAATCACTATTCAAAAGTGAGCTCCTGTTTCTGTTCTTTTCCTTGCTGCTCCACAGCCACCCTTCCCAAACCCCACATGATCATGCTGTGTGCCTGCTCCTTGGGAAGGCCCATCTGCTACTTCTCACATTATCTCTGCTGATTATTCACCATATTTTATGGGAAGGGGCTGGATGAAATCTGTCCTCAGCACGCAGACAGACCTGAGAGCTCCAGATCTGCTGCAGTTCATTTCTTTACCCGTGTAACTCAGCTGGTAAGAATTCCTTTACAATCAATAAACTCTAATTTCCCAAACTGCCACAAAAAGCAATGTTAAGAACATCTTCTCTTCACTAGGACTGATGCCGTCTGAGCCCTCACAAGGGAAATGACTAATAAAGAGATAACCTTAATTAATAGCAGAGTAAATACTGGACTTACAGGCTCAAATTCCTGCAGCTCTTCAGCTCACATTCATATAAATTATTATTTGTCTTTGCACATGGATGGTGGTTTGGAATGATCAGCATCTTGAGTTAAGGAGCCTTTAGGCTCCCAGAGCTGACAATTTAGGCCCCAGCTCTCAGAAATAACAATGGACATGGCAGTGTTGATTCAGCAGTAACTGAGCTCAGTGCTTGTGCCTCCAAATTATTTTATGAGACAAGGCAGCACCTGTGGAAAAGAAAGGGAAATCTCCTAGAGATTCCAGTGGGATGTAACCTAAACATTTATTAGCCAGCATCCTCCCGTGTAGATTCACCAATCAAAATCTGTCCCAACTAATTAAAAATGTGTATTGTCAAATTATTATTATCATTGTTATTATTTTTAGGAATTTGATTAAAAGACAGCACCTCCCAAACTTACAATTTAATCATAAAACAAAGGAAAATAAAATAGGAGGTACAGAAAGAAGAGGGAATACAACCAAACAGCCTGATTTTATTGGTCAATGTGATAGATGGTGCTTTTAATGCACCCAGGACCTGTGGGTGCCTGCCAGGGGAAAGGAAAGTCTTCAGGATGGATCTGCAGAATGATGTTGAAGTGGTTTTAAGGATATTTCTGAAGACAATTATATAAAACAGAGAAGTCAAGTTAATTGTGGTTCTCAAGGTCTTCCTTTCTCTTGCCAGCTGGGGATGCTCACTGGGCTGGATGTGTCCAAACTCTGCACCTCAGAAAAAAATGAGATGGATCTCAGGAAGACCATCCAAGGCAGAAAGATGGATGGGGTGTGTGGGTATGGAAGGAAAGGCTGGGCAAAAAATGGCCAAAGTGGGCATCCCCATGGATACCCCGTGGGAGGAGGCAGTGTCCTGAGCAATGTGATGAAGGAGGAGTTGTGGGGCCAGGAGAAAATCCTAACAATGAAATGCAAGCAGACAAGATTTGAAGGAGATTAACTTGTTCCACCCTGACAAGAGAGGGCTGTGATTCATCCAGAAGAATAAAGGTGGTGTCCTGCATCAGAAGGAGGAGGGGTTTGGGGTTGCTGAGTTTTTTCTGATCAGAGATGTTTCCATCAATATCCCCTTCTCATCAACCCCCAGTCTCCAGCACAGCCATCCATGACTCTCAATTCCAGCCAGCCCTGGACCTCTCTGCACAAAAGGTTCTCATTCAGGCCAGAGTCAGGTGAGAGACTTTTGAAAATTCTGAGAGATTTAAAATATGGAATCCACTTTTCTCTGGGCTTAAAAATCCCCATTTTTGTAATAAAAAGACTTTATATAGTCCTTCTAACCTTGCACTTTCAGGGGCACCAAGCATAGCTGGATCATTTTAGAATAAGAAAAGCAAAGACAAGAGTGAACAGGAGCTGACTTACTATTTAAAGAATTTAATTTTCGTTTTGAGGAAAAGTGTAAGTCTAAATTTGCTGTTATGTAACAAACTGCATTTAAAAGCAATTGCTTTTGAAAATACACTATTGAACTTTGAAATTACTGTTATAATGCAGCTTTAGTCTGTGAATGCTCCAGTCTGGGAGGAAGCACAAGAGCAACCTTTGATGAGGACATGAATTTGTTATGACAGGCTAATTTTACAAATCCAAGGCTGCCTTAAGGCAGAATTATAAAGATATAGATTAAAAAACAACCAAAAGCCCAAGAAACAAGAAATGTATCATGTTGCTGCTGAGAAAATGTTCTCACACAGTCAACTCCCACAGGTCAATTCAAGGTAGTATCCAGCCACCTCTGATAGCTCAGGGAGCAAAATATTGTGAATATTGGGCATGTTTAGACTGATGGGTGACTTCAGCTGTTTGATCCATGCCTGTGTGTGTCTGGGAGTGCTGAGATATGAACTGCCTCATTGTCCGGGCAAATTTGGGAGAAAACCTCCAAAGGGGCCCCTCCAGAAAGCAAACCCACACAGCTCCTCCTTCCAACCGGTTTGGGAAGGACTCCTTGGAGAGAAGTGGAAAGAACCTGTTTATTTAACAGGCACAGCACCCCCAGCACACAGAATGAACAATACTGGGTGACACCACTCTGTCACCGCTCTGGAAAAGATGACAAATTCAGAAAGTCTCTCTGGGGGTGGTCGCTCTGTTCTCAGTCCCTCTGGCTGCTGCCCAGAGTAGGCCCCGCTAGGCCACAAAGGGGCCCAGCCCAGAGCAGGCTCGAGGGGTTCCAAGAAAGGGAAAGGAAAAACAGTCCAGGGAAAATTTGGACTGCTTAGCTAAACTAACTAATGAGCAGGAGCAAAAAGCAAGAGCAAAGCAGAAGCCAAGCAAAAAGCCAAAGCAGCACTATGTACTGCCCCATCTCTGTGTCCCACCAGCCGTGGGACACGTGGGCTGATAGCAAAACCAAAACAAAACTTTCACTCTTTAGAGCCAGTCTTGAAGGCACAGAACATGATATCCAGCATGAACAGAACACACAAATGGGGATACAAGCATCATAACGTCACCCTAGGACACTCATGTAAACAGCCAAAGACAGATCTTGGGGAAAAAGCAATGAGGAAAGACAAAATCAATCTACCAGGCCTCCCTGCCCCCAGATAAAATGAGGAACAATGGAAATCCTGCCTGGCAGCTTGGTGCAGCCCAGCTGTGCCTGAGCAGAGCTGACACCTTGAGTTAACATCAGGTCCTGGCAGAAGTCTCCTGGAAATAATCTCACTGCAGATGTCCCCACCAATCCTCCAAAGGAAGGGCAGGAAGGATCTCCTGGATGGGGCTGGCAGAGATGTCTGCTGGAGACGGGGGAAATCAGGAGGTGGAGCAGAGCGTTTGGAACCACACCTGGGAGATCCAGGGATAAGGGTGGATCCTGGAGGAACAGGGGGAGGGAAGCTGAGGAATGGGCTGAGAGGTCTGTGCAGGAATGGAGGAGAAGCCTGGCACAGCTGAAGGGTGTCCACCTTAACCAGAGTCATCAGCAAATAGGAACAGCCTTCCTGTACCTGAAGGGAACCTACAGGAAAAACTGGAGAGGGACTTTTTTCCAGGGCAAGCAGTGATAGGACAAGGGAGAATGGTTTAAGGTGAAAGAGGGTAGATTCACTTTGGATATTGGGAAGGAATTGTTCCCTGTGAGGCTGGACAGGCCCTTGCTCAGGGCGCCCAGAGCAGCTGTGGCTGCCCCTGGATCCCTGGCAGTGCCCAAGGCCAGGCTGGATGGGGCTTGGAGCACCCTGGGATAGTGGAAGGTGTCCCTGCCCATGGCAGAGGGTGGCACTGGATGAGCTTTGAAGCCCCTTCCATTCCAGGACACTATGAACTGAGGGAAGCACATGGGAGGGAGGAGGAATTGTGGTGGGGCTCTTCTGGGGTGCTGCTTGCTCCTGTGAAGCTCCTGTGACCAAGGACTCACTGAAACACCTCCCACAATGTTTGAGGAAAAGGCAAACAGAGCTTTGGGGCTAAGGAAATCCTCTATGGACAGATGCCAAATGCACTCAAGCCTTTGGCATGGATTTTGTGTAGTGCTGTCCCAGCCAGTGGCCAAAGGAGCCCAGTTTGTGCTCCTGACAAACCCTGCAAGGCTCCAACAATGCCGAGGGAGCTCTTACAGCAGCTCACATCTCAGTGTCACTGTGTAAATCTCTGCAGCCTGTCACTGATGGAGGGCTCTATGTGACAGGTGTCACCCATAAATCCCATTTAAATACATCCATTACCACACACTGTATCACTCACAATCACCCATGAAATGTCTCTTTGGAGTCCAGAATCAGACAGGGATGATTTAGGGCCATTTCACTGGTGAGATGGGATTAGCTGGATCTTGCAGCTGTTAGGATGTCAGGCCCAGCACTGGCCCCAGAAGGGATGAGGGAGAGCAAGCAGAGACAGCTCCAGCAGCCTTTCCCACATAGCATGGAGCTGTTTCAAACTCTGACCCTAAAATTGTCCACAGAGACTTCAAAACCCACTTCTCATGGGAATACATGCAAGAGTCCTGTGGGTACCTTAAGTTTTAGAACCAATGAGACCTTTCTCTGGCTTTCTGTCACCATTTCCACCTTGGCAAGTGGGGTTCACAGAGCTTTACACACACACACACACACACACACACACACACACGTGTGCATTCTGCCTGACACAGACTGAGTTAGGTGGTTTTGCCATTCAGCAGGTGGGGTTTTTTCTACTTTCTTCTCCAAAAGGAACAGGCAGCTTGAGAGATCAACCTACTCCAAAAAGAAAATTGGTGTCTCATTAAATTCAGAATAACACGGGAACATCTGCAAAATAAACAGGGCAATTTAGACAGGCTTATTGGGAGACATCAGTGCTGGCTGTTGTTTCAGCCTGTGCCAGACAGGAACTGTGCTGACAGAAGGGGCTGGGACAGACCCCACATGAGCAACTCCTTTAGGTATTGCTGAGTAAAAGTAGAAGAGGAGAGGTGCCCACATACCCTCTGTCTGGGCAGTGTCTGCAGGAGCAGGTTCAAAGGAAGAAAGGCTGAGAGAGTCCCAATGCCACAGAGACACCAGTCTCAGGATCTCTGCTGCTCAGAGTGACCCCAGGATGGGTTAGAAAGTCTCTTTTCCCAGCCTGGCGGTTGAAGAAGGAGTCAGAACCCTTCAGTTCTCATTCTCAAGGTTGATTATTGTATCTTATCTATAAAATTCTTTCTCCTGTCCAGCCGAGGTGAGACAGGCACTCTGCCTGTCCCCGGGGCAGAGTTATCTTTTTATACTAAAAACTACATATACAATATTTACAATTACTTCCCAATACCTATCACCTGTGTTAGACAGTGAGCTTCTACTCTAAACCAGTCCAAAAGTGCCAACATCACAGCAGAAGATGGAGGCCAAGAAGAAGAAGGAGAAAGGCTGGACACACCCAGATTCCTCCATCTTGCCCCCTGAACCCCCATTCTAAAAACCCCAAAAATCTATTTTTCACTCCATGATAAATTCGCTGTCATTCTACTTTAAACTGTTGTGGCTTGCAGATCCTCATACAAGGTTGGTAATTTGCTCCATGGGTCATAATCAAACCCACAGGCATCTTGGGCTCTGTGCCAGGGTCTCTGAGCCCCCTGGCAGGGGTCTTGGCACCAGAGGGATGTTCTGAATTCTGACACACCAGAGGCTTCCTGGCCCCAATATTCTTATATATTTCCATATGTTTCCAGTGCTTCTGCTCTGAGCACTCTGCTCCAGTCCCGACTGCAGGAGAACTTCACTCCCCTGTAGTGACTTTTGTCATTACCCACAGAAACATTCCATCCTTTTGGCCGTGGTGGCCTTGATGACAGCTCTGGCCCTGGGATCCAGTGAGGAGCATTTGTATGTGGGGGAGCAGTTGGGAATTAGGATTGGGTCCAAACAGTAGCAAGGGGCAGCCAGAGATGATCTGAGGTTCATGGGTGCAGCTCTGCCTTCATTTCCCAGAAAGGGCACGAGAAGGATGAACCATCACTGCTTCCCCTTGTCCGCGGTGCTGCTGGAGAGGGATCAGCTCGCTCAGCCAGGAGCAGGAGGAGATGAGAGGGAATGTCAGTGCAGCAGGAGAGGACGTGGGTGAAACAAGGAGCTGCAGCACTGTCACTTTTAATGAGCTGGGTGATTATGTACTGGCAGCTGTTTGCAGATTGGAGACTGAGGACTTGGTCAGGGATAATTATCTCTCTCTGGAATTAAGAGATTTTTCTCTCTTCTGGCAAGGAAGGAAGTGCTGGGCAGTGCCCAGCATCCAGACCTGCAGCCCCAGGAGGGGAAGGCCGTGGTATCTCTTTCCCCCACCCCAGCAAAGGAGGATTCCTGTCCTCAAAGCAGCCCAGAAGGATTGGATTACAATCCATGGATTAAACCAGTGTCCTAGGACGTCCTTAGCCCAGTGTGGAGTAACTGGCTTTCAGGCAGCTCCCTGCAGGATCCACTGCTGGGTGTTTTCCAGCCTAATAAAATATTCTGAAAACTGGATATTGGGATGATCTGCTACAGAGGTCACACACCTGCAAAAGCCAGTAAGGGGTGAGGACAAACATCAGCGTTTCCCAAACTGCACCCAAAGGCTGGTTCTTCATCTCCCCTGAGGTGGAAAAATAAGCTTGTTCTCTGCAGCTAAAAACTGGTATTAACAACAATAACAGACTTTTCAAACTAAAATATTCAGCTGCAGGCAATATTTCTCGAAAGCAATGCCATTGCCTTCAGCTCTGCCAGCAACACAAACTGGCACAGAAATCATGGCACAGAGAGAGCACTGCAACCAGCTCCTGTTAAAATCCCAGCCTGACCCCACAGGTGGTGTGGAACTCTGGAATATGATCTTCCCAGCCTAAAAGTTTTAAGTTTATCAGCCTAAAAAAGTGACTAGAAGAGATCTTTTAAGTGTGCTTTCATAGCAGGTTATGTGTGCTTGATGACCCATCTTCTCCTTTAATTAAAGGAGGTTAAATTGATTATCAGGGAATGCCCAGGGTGGCTGAAATTGTTTTCTAGTGCTGAGGCTGCAGTGTGAAAGTGGCAGTGGTGGTGGGAATGTTACCTACATGTGACCTCTTTTATTCATCTCCTCCTGGTATGAAAACATAAATTATACAAAGGTTGCAATGGTGATCTCCTCACAGAGAGAAAACAGCCTGGGCCAACTATTAAAGCCTTCATACAAAAAAAATTCCCAAGTATTCATAGCGAAATGTACAGCACCAGGAAGTTTAAAACCTTCCTCAGGTTGGCTTGAAAAGGCTCGTGGTGAATCCAGGCTTGCTCCAAGTGACCTTGCTCTTGGTGCAGGATGAACACAGGGATTTGGGAACAGGACAATGCCTGTTGGAATATCTTTGTGGATGTAGTGCACTGTACTGCTCTGGAAGGCAAAGCCCTCAGTGGCCTAAACTGAGTCAGAAAGGATGGTCAAATAGCCCAGAGTGGTGCCAGCAGAGCTTCTGTGACAAGGGACAGTAGCCAGCAAAGTGATCTGTCCCTCTTTTCTCTCTTCCACAAGGCATCACTGCAATGCAAAGCTCTTACATGATGGGAAATTTTTCCACTAAAAGCACGGGGATGGAGACCCTGAGAGATAGAGTGGATCAGGCAGAACAGAGAGGAGCAGGTGGCTTGGTGGGGGCTTGTCCTTGTGTCCTCATCCTCCCATGTCCCACAAGTACCAAGTGCTCACCAGGAGCAGCGTGCTCCATAGGCAGCAGCAGCATTCCAGGCATCTGACTACAAACTGGGTTAAAAATTACTCTGCGGTCAGAAAAATTAATGTCTCGGAAAAATAAACAGGATTTTCTGAAGTGAGTGGGATAATCATAAATTAGACTCAAATGGCAAGTGTTTCTGTGAGCACTGTGTGACACACTGAGCCAGCCCTCGGGGATTTCTGCTTTCCATATGCAGCAGCTCAGCTCCTGCCTGCCCTGCCTGCCCTCACAGACCTGCACAGGACATGCCAGCCCTGCCAGGTGCAATTTCCCTGCATTTTAAAGGTGGGCACCAGGCCCCAGTGCAGGCTGAGGAGTTTCCTGCACATAGCAAAGCCAAAAGGTTCAGCA
>NW_005054502.1:947641-988941 GCF_000277835.1 Geospiza fortis | reverse complement strand
GCAGGTTTTGTTATTCCAAACTCCAGAGTTTGCCTGTCAGGTGTAAGGAGTGAGCTGAAGGTGTAAGAGGAGCAGTGCCCTGAATCAGGCACATGGCACCTGGTCACACAAATTTACCTACTGGCAAAAACCCCAAAGAGCAGAGCTAGAAGGGACCTCACAAAGTGAATCCCAAACAATATCACCTTCATATTTGTTCTTTCTGACAGGAACCCAAAAAAACCTATTTCTTTTAAAGTTCAGTAATGGACCCTCCTGTTCACATCCTCTTCCCTCTCTCCCCAGCCCGGCTGGTTGATTCACCCCAGTGCTTCACTATCCTTGTGTTACTGTTATATTTTCTGGAAAAATCCTTTCGCCAGGATTTCTTCTCCTGGGAAGTTAAGAAGCTTCAGAGAAAAAGGAAAACAATATTATCTCATTTCTTCTCCTGTGTTTTGCTGCTTTGGAATGTGGTTTGGAGATTGTTTATCCAACAGGTAGTTGTTTGATTGGTTTCACGTGAATTGTTTTAACTTAATGACCAATCACTGTCCAGCTGTGTCAGAACTCTGGAAGAAGTCACGAGTTTTTAATGAATATCTTGTTAAGCCTTCTCCTTCTTAAAACATGCAGTCAAATTCATCAATTCCTCCTTCATCTTAAGAACCCCAAAACTACGACATCCTTGGAGTCAAAAGCCACTTTTCTTTAATTCCTGTCTGCATTCCTGACCCTTCCCAGCATGAGAGAAGCCCCCTGAATTCTGCTCTCTCCACCACCAGAGTCATGTTCCTCTTAACAACTCTTGAGGAACATTTTCCCTATTTTTCCTCCCCTTAGACAGGTTTAATCAGCTGCAGGTTTATGGCTCCCCAACAGCCCAGAAAACTGTAGAAAATAGTCTAAAAATAATAGGGAAAAACCATTTGTAAAAGCCCTTGCCTTGTTTGGGATCCATTCCCACACGGATGACAAGTTGTTGTGAGCGCTGACGTGTAGGCGGAATTGGCAATGCCTGATGAAAATGCTTTTAATTACCACACTCAAGTTAGGATTTTGTAAAACAATAACATTTTGCTTGTCTGAAAGCTGAGTATTTGTTATTCTCCAACTGTCAAATATTAGTCTGAGTACAAGCAACAGCCCTTGGATTTCTCTCAAAAGGCTTGGGTGATCTTTTGCTAGCAACAGGCGAGGGGATACAGGTGCAGAGCAAATAATCTCTGCTTTTATACTTTTCCCAGAGATTTTTTTTTTAATCTGTGCATTCCAGGGATTCAATCTGAGCTCTCTTTTATGTCCCTTATCTTCTGGACTTTTCTGGACAACAAAGGACACCTGGGGATCCATCAGCACTGGGGAACTCCCTTGCTTTTCCCAGGTACACTCCTGTTGTACATCCCTTCTACTTTGTTTTTTTTTTTACACCAGCACCAAAATTCTTCCCCCTTGAAATCCACTGTTTCTTTAGTTCTTTCCTATTACCTCTCATTTGGTATAAAATACAGGACTAAGGAGCACTGGAAAAGCCAAATTTTGCTTTTTGTGGTCTGCAAAAAAGATATTTTGCCTCTTCTCCAAATTAAAATGTCAGGGGGTCACCACTTTCCCCCCCAGTGTTTTGGAGCTGATTGATTGGAAGAGAAACAGCCCCAAAACTTTGACAGATGGGTGAATGGAAGTGCTGAGCCTTTGTTGTCAGTGAGGGCCAGGGTCAATGTTGCAGCCTTATGGTATTGAAATCCTGGGATTTTTCCTTTTCTGGTGCAAACAAACACACCTGGAAGGGGCCTTTCCACACAGGTCAGGAAATTTGGGGGTGGATATGAAGGAATCACAGCCCCAAGGCTGACAACTCCAGGAGCATTTGGACAATGCTCTGTGACAGAGGGAGGGATTTTTGGGGTGCCTGTGCAAGGCCAGGAGCTGGAGTGGATGATCCCTGTGGGTCCCTTTCCTCCAAGGATATTCCATGATTTTAATAATGGGCCAGCCCAGAAAGCCAAGAAGTTCAATTCCCATCCCAAACTGGAGAATTTGACTTATTCCTTCCTTAGAGCAAATCAGATCTGTGATGACCCAGAAACACGGCCAGAGACAGTAAGAACGCTGCCTTCACATCTCTTCCACAAATACATGGCTCCTGCTGGAAAATAATGAGAGAAAAATGAGCGCAGGACATTATGCATGGCAGTGTCTGATCTCAGAGAGGGAAGGGTTTGGGAGAATGAAGAGTTCACATTTGTGAGGCTGCTGGGAGTGCTGGCAAACCCATGTGATTTGCAAATTCCTCTCGTGTCCAGTTAAAAAAGCTCATGGCCTCTTTGGTGCCTGACAAGAACTGCTCTGTCAGGAAGGCATGGGTGTGTTTTCTGCCCCTGTCACACACACATGGACACAAAGCAGTGCTTGTTTGCAGCATTTTCTCTGCATTTTGGTGTATGACTTGTGGCTTGTCGAGAAGAAATGATACATAATTCTCTTCCTTCTATCCTTTCTACCAGGACAGCAAGAAAGTCTAGGAGACTACATCTGCAGCCAGTATATACTGCAAAAGTGACCTAAATTACTACTAATTGTAGTGGCAGGACTAAATAGCTGTTCTCAGTGTGTTTACAACTGGCGAGACAAACAGTTTGTTCTCAAGATAATGACAAACCACTTATATTTGGTCTACAAAGGGACTGTTTGTTCCCTAAATACCTGCACCAGGAACTGTGTTTGTGAAGGAAAAACAAAATGTCTTCATGAGCAGTGCCCTGCCTGGAGCTGCCCTCTCTGGGACGCTGGTTCTGCTCACCCAGCTCTAGTCAAAGAAAAAAAATTCCCAGGTTTAGTTTTCTGCCAAGGAATGGGGACTTGGGAGCAAGCCCTGAGCAAGTCAGAGATGTAAATATGTAAAGAGAAAGCCATTTGGCTTGTTAGAGCTTTCTAACATTGCCACAGATTTCTCAAGGCCTGCTAGCCACCAAAACCATCCTGTATTTCTGCCTTGGAGTCTCTCTCTGGTTTTGCTTTCAGACCAGAACAAGGATGTACAAGAACATGAGACGTGGGCAGCAGGATGGTCTGTGAGAGAAACAGCTCCTGTTCCTGGATCTCACTGCTCCCAGCAAGGCTCTGCACTCCCCCTGCTCAACCCAGACACAGGAGGAGATTCTTCACCTGGATTTGCACATGGGATGATCCATGAGGACAATATTATCAATCACCAGGCAAAGCTGCTCTGCTGAGCTCTATAAATAAACAGCTTCCTCACAGCCTTGTGCGCCAGACTGCTGGAGATTATTTCTGCCAGAGGACTTCAGTGCTTCCTTAGCATGAATCCTGTTTTTGAGAGTGATTCACCTTGAGCAGTGAATGTTTTCTGGAGTATCTCATTCTGATCAGAGTGTTCCCCCCGACCTTATAATCTGCAGCTCTGTTAATGCCTTAATGGCACCTGCTTATCCTGACACAGCAGGACAGTGCTGGATCCATGTGCCACCAGGATTATGAGGCTTCTGGGCTTCCTGGGAAACCCTTGCTGCTGTTTGTAGAACAGTGGGATTCCTTTCTTCCTTACTGGAAAGTACAGGCTTACAGACCCCTCACTACTGCCTGTAAAAAAACCCTCACTCACTCAGATCCAACTCTTTAGAACTTCTATTTTGTTTCTTTTTTTTTTCCCTCTCCTTTCCAAAATTGCCTCTTTTGCAGAAAAGAGCTTTGCTTTTCTCCATTCTGCTGGTCTGTCCATATTCATCCTTCACAAGGCTTTTCAGGCACATTCCTTTGAAACCAGCAAAAATTTAGTACAAATAAGCACCTTTTGCATTCCTAACAACACTTTCCTGGGAAAGAAGGGCTGAACTTATTCTTGCTGCTACTCCTGCTTGGATTGGCTTTCCAAAGGAGGCTGCAGTGGCCCAGGTCAGTGGAGTTTTCTAGCAGAGCTACTGCAGTATCTAGGTCCCAAGCTGTAACCCTCTAATGAGCACTCAATATGTATTTAGGACCCTTCCTTTCATTTCCTGTTTTCTGAAAGAATTTTGAGTACCTTGAACGTGAATACTTTGCAAGTCCCCAGCTCTTAGTGAGAAGAAATGCAAAGCACTGAGTAGGACTAGCTGAGTTGATAATTTCTCTTTCTGTCTTTATCATTTGTTTTCCTAGCCCCGTTTTCACTGTGGTCAAAAGAAAACCTTGAACCAGTTTGGTGTCTTTTTCTAAAAAACAGAGACTTGCTGGCCTTGCAGACCCACATTTACCTTGCACACTCAACTTTTCCAGTGTTTGCCCAAACTTTCTGACACCCAGCAGCAGGAGCTAGGAGCAGTTTGTAGAGAAAAAGAAGGAAGAGCTGCAGGAATCAGGGCTGGGCTGGCAATTGTGGTGTCAGATGTTCTGCAGGGCTTGGTTGGATCCCCCCAGCACAGTGCAGTTGTGTGTGTTCAAGAAACCCCTGTGATACTCCCTGGGATTTCATAACATCCCTACACTGCAGCATTAACACCTACAGGAAACTGTGAATATCTCTGGCATTCAGAGTCACACACACTCAGGGAAAAGTGCAAATGCACATTATATGCAGAATTGTTACACCAGAATCTTTTGACTGTTGCAAAAGGAGTGAAGTCATATTTGGCAAAGATATTCAATGGTTATATGCAATTACAACCACTGAAAATGTAAAAGTTTTCTCTGCATTTTCCAGGACATATTAAAAAAATGCTTTGGAGAGGGACTGGGGACAAGGGCATGGAGGGACAGGACACAGGGAATGGCTTCACACTGCCAGAGGGTGGATGGGATATTGGGAAGGAATTCTTCCCTATGGGGGTGCTGAAGCCCTGGCACAGGTGCCCAGAGCAGCTGTGGCTGCCCCTGGATCCCTGGCAGTGCCCAAGGACAGGCTGGGCAGGGCTTGGAGCGCCCTGGGATAGTGGAAGGTGTCCCTGCCCATGGCAGAGGAGGGATTGAAATGATATTTAAGGTCCCATCCAACCCAAACCATCCTGTAATTCTGTGATTCTACGTCTCCACCCCATCCTCCCCACTAATGGTGGTTCACTTTGCAAAAACTGGGATTAAATCTGAAATTTACAGTCAGAATCTGAACTGGGGAATTCTGGTATTTATGGAGCACAGGCCATCCTGCCCTCACTGCCTCCCAAGGCCTCTCAGTTTGACATTCCCAGTCCCTGCCACATTGTGTGTCAGGCCAGACCCAGGCGCAGCTAACATGGAGCGGCACAGTGTATCGTCTGCTGGCCAGGAGTAGGAGGAATTGATTTCTGACTAATAAAGAAAATTCATTACCCAGACTGAATGAGTCAGAAGGAAAGGAAGGCTGGTGTAAAGAGGGAGGATGGACTCATGCACTCTGTTATTTCGGGCTTGGTTGCAGCGAAGGTCTGTCTGTGCAGCATCTCCATCTGCCCAGCCTTGGCCCGTGTCCTGTGGCACGATTTCAGCTCACACACTGCTGCTGCTCTTCAGGGGGAGAGGCCTTTGGTGGAGGCAGGTCTTCAGCACAATTTGTTCTCCCTTTGGCAAACTAACACCTTTTTAACACACCCATCCCTCCCCAGGGCTGGGAGAACGGGACATGGCAGTGGCCAAGCAGAGCCAGCACACACAGAGGACAGGGACAGCCAGGAAGGGCTGAATCCTCAGAGACAGAGCCATGCTGGTGACAAACCCAGGACATTCCTCTGGCTGCCCTGGGTGATTCCAGACCCTGGCAAGGGGCACAGAAACCTTGGCACGGAGTCAAAGACACCCGTGCCTTTGATTTTAACCCATGGAAACAATTACCAACTTTGTGTGAAGAGTTACAAGCCACAAGAGTTTGAGTAGAATGATAGTGAATTTATCACAGGGTGAAAATGTAGAATTTTGGGGATTTAGAATGGGGGTTCAAGAGGTAAGATAGAGAAATCTGGGCGTGTTCTGTCTTTCTCCCTCTTCTTCTCCTCCATCTTCTGCTGTGATGGTGACACTTCTGGATTGGTTTAGAGTAGAGACAAACTGTCTAACATAGGTGATAGGTATTGGAAAATTATTGTCAATAAAGTACACACAGTTCTTAGTATAAAAATCCAACACCACCCCAAGGGCAGGGACTGTGCCACAACCCAACCTGCTGGACAGATCTCAGCAGCTCAGAGAAAGAATGGAATAGATAAAAGAAAATAAACAACCTTGAAAAGCAGAGCCGAAGAATCTTGACTTTTTCTTCAGTCACGGAGCTGGGAAAAAAAACCTCTTTAATACCTCGGGAGCCATTTCAGCAACACAAACCCGAGAACTGTTGCTCCTTGGCTCCAGAGCAAAGCAGCAAGGCAGGCTCAGAGATGCACTCAGATGAGAGCAGGTCCTGGTCCAAGGAGCTGCCACCATGCCTGGATTTGACTCTTGGTGAAGCTTTACTTCTCCAACCACCTTACCAAGCTGGAGAACAAGAGCAGACTGCCAAGCCAGAGAGTCACCAGGCCAGGGCAAGGTTTGGGGTGTCCAGGACAAGAGAAACCTTGGGATTTGTCTTGATCAGCTCTTGATGCTCCTTGCAGCCCTGCACTTTTCAGGGCAGCCTCTGTGGGAGGCAGGAGGAGCAGAAGGGACGTGTGGGAGGCAGAAGATGCTGCAGTGAGCATCATGGGCTCTGTGGCGGCAGTGTGGGCATCACCTTGTCACCCAACATGGGGCACATGTCTCCTCACCTCTGACCTGGGCAGGAGAGGTCCAGTTTTGCTAAGAGGCCATGGGATTTTTTAACAGAACCCTCCTTTCCTTTCCACTGAAGGATCTCTCCTCGGAGGCATCTTCCCTGTCCCTCACTGCTGTTTGTGCCAGGACTGACAGCATCTTCCATGGCAGGGAATGATATCTCGCTTAGGAGCCTCCTTGTTTAGTCTTACAGCTGTCAATTAATCCCACATTTTTGCTATTCAAACTGGCTGTGGGTAGCAACATTTCCTGCTGCAGTGAAAATTTGTTGTGAATAAGAGCTGGAAGGGGAACTGCATTAATATTTGACAGCAGTTGGTGCTGAGGGAGGGTTTGCACTTCACAACCTGAGACCCAGAGGGGTTTCTCAAACCAGCAGTAGTTTAACAGCTTTTAACCACACTTTTGCCACATGCAGCCCAGCTGGGGACTGCTGCTGGCCCAGGCACGCTTGTGCCATGCCCAGCTCAGCTGAACTTCCTATCTTGAGCTTGTCCTGCAGAGCAGAGATTTTGGGGCATTGGGAGAATAAAAGCAGCTGATCACAGAATCATTGGATCACAGATTTGTGTGGGAAGGGATCTTAAAGATGCTCTCACTCCACCTTCTGCCATGGACAGGGACACCTTCCCCTGTCCCAGGCTGCTCCAAGCCCTGTCCAGCCTGGCCTTGGGCACTGCCAGGGATCCAGGGGCAGCCACAGCTGCTATGGGCACCCTGTGCCAGGGCCTCAGCACCCTCAGAGTGAGGAATTTCCTCCCTAATATCCAACATAACTCCACCCTCTGTCAGTGTAAAGCCATTCCCTGTGTCCTGTCCCTCCATCCCTTGTCCCCAGTCACTCTCCAGCTCTCCTGGAACCCCTTTAGGCCCTGGAAGGAGCTGTAAGGTTTCCCTTTCACTTTCTCCTCTCCAGGCTGAGCACCCCCAGCTCTCCCAGCCTGGCTCCATAGCAGTGCTTCTCCAGCCCTCAGATCATGTTTGTGGCCCCTTCTGGACTCACTCCAATGGGTTCACGCCTTTCTTCTCTTGAGGACCCCAGTGAGCAACCATTGCCCAACTCTGGGTGCTGGTGGCCCAGCACAGACACTCACAGCCATCAGTACATCAACCCTGTCCTTCCACAGCTGCACCAGCCTTGCAGGTCCCTCCCCACTGACGTCCTGAGCAGCCTGTGCCAGCAGACCTCCATGGCACAGGGATCCATGACTGAAAGCACCCAGCAGCACTGCAACCAGTAAATATCAGGGGAAAAAAATCTTTGTGGGGAAAACAGAATGCTTTTTGTGGTCCAAAATAGAGCTGTTCATTTTATATTTTTCTTCTTTTTTTTTTTTACAATGTTTTCAATAAAACTACATTAACTTCAAATGATGAAAGGGATGTGTTTCATATTTTGCAGAGTTTGAGGATGGTTATATAACCATAATGAGCCTGAATGCATTCTGTGTTTTTAGATGCCTGCAATTTTTTCACCCAAATTAGGCTTTCTCAAAAACTGCTCCCCAGTGGGGCTGCCAACACAGTAGTGCTAATGTTGAGAGAAAATGCACTAAATCCACCTGCAAGCTCCATGAACAGGGTGGTGACATCCTGAACACCCAGAGGAACAAAGCCAAACCAGCAGAGCCTTGACTTAGCAGGTCCTTAAGGCAGCAAAGGTTGTAGGGTCATTGTCCTGGGGTTGTAGGATACATGTGTATTCTATTTCTGTATCTGTCAGAGCTGGGGCAGTTCTCTGCTGTTCATGGGGCAGTTTTTTCTTTATCTCTCCCACAGCCAATCCTCCCTCCAGGAGATCTCTGCTGTCCATGGCCACTGAGTGTCCCTGCAGGGCTGATCCAATTCCAGCATCCCATGGGGAGATGCTGCGCCCAGGGGAGGAGCCAAGCATTCCTACCTGGATCCAATCTGAGCCTGGAGCAGCACAGCAGCCTTTGCCCCCTGCATTGCCAGAGGAGCAGCTTTCTGCTGCCCTGCATTGCCAGAGGGAGCCCAGGCCCATCTGCAGCAGCCCTGGAGCTGCAGAGGAAAACTCCCCCCTTGTGCAGGATCCCTGCTGCAGCAGCAGCACAGCTGGCACTGCAGGAGGGCTGAGCCCCCATGGGATGGGGCTGTGCCACCCCCTGACACACAGGGGGCAGGGCCTGCTCTCACTCTGGCAGTGGAGTTTTGTACTACTGCATTTGTATTTTTAATTTTCCTACTAAAGAGCTGTTATTCCTGCTCCCACATCTTTGCCTGAAAGCCCCTTAATTTAGAAATTACAATAATCCCGAGGGAGGAGGTTTACATTTTCCATTTCAAGGGAGGCTCCTGCCTTCCTTAGCAGACACCTGGCTTTTCAAACCAAGACAGTGATGCTTGCCCACAGTCCCTCCACTCCAGCAATACTCCAGCCCACTTTCCCATGGAAAACTCCCTCCCAGAGTCTCCCGTGGCTGTTATGGAGAAGCAGAGCCTGGTGCTGCCTCCCCAGCCCTTGCCAGGCATCTCCAGCCCCTCCACGCCCCCGATGCAGGTGGCGCAGGGGGTGCAGACAGTGTGTGTGAACCCACCACCCTCCCACATCCCTGCTCCCCTTGGCACAGATAACAGCCCCCAGGAAGGACCTTGGGAGACAAGGCACAGATTTATTTGGTCTTTCAGCTGCTGGCTGCTGTGTGATCTTTGATAAACTCCGGGATGGGAGAGACGCGAGTTTGCACGAGTCCCTGCCAGCAGCTGACACAGATGCTGCCTGGCACGGCACCAGGGAGCTGTGACACTCATTTGATCATATGTTTATCCACATGTCCCTCACATACTGATAGGCACAGCGATAGCCCCTGGGCCTGCCCTCACAAAGCACAAGCAGCTGAATTTTTCTGTGCTGCACGCAAGGTTTAGAAATGATGGCACAACGTTTTTTTTCTCAAAGGCCTCTCTGCATGCTGTAGGAACTTTCCAAATGTTGCTGGCACCCAAGACATGGAGCTTATAGAACAGGTTTTATCTTGCTGTGAAAGAAATCATGTCAAGTCTGCACTTTGGGACTCCCTAGCCCACATCTGCCCCACAGCATTTCTCCCTGCTTGGCCAAACATTTTTTACCCTGACAGTCTTCGAGCCCTCCTGGCTGAGAGCTCACAGTCCAAAGTAGCCCCATCATGGTGTTCCTTCAGTGCCATGGCATGAAAACAAGACAGCAGCCACCTTGTGGGTTCAGAGGGACTTTTCCCATCTCCCCAAGAGTGGTGGCACTGGCTGCAGTGAGCCCTCTGCCCTGTGACTCCACTCTGTCAAACTTTAGTCCCTCTTAGTGCTCTAACTCTGTATTTAATTTCCCATATCCCATCCATTTCCCATATCCTTTTGCAGACACAGCCCATCCCAGCAGGACTGGAGCTGGGGAAGAGCCCCCAGGAGTGTTCGGGGTTGCTGTTTGCAGCTCTGCTCTCCCCAGCCCTGGCATGGTGTTCTCCCAGAGCAAACATGCGCTGTGCCTCTGTATCAATTGCATGACCAGCTTCATTTTGTACTGCTTATGAATTATTGCTGGCCCCTGTGGCTCTTGTCAGAGCTTCCCCCTGTCTCACAGAGACATTGATTCATACACCCATGAATGTTCCCAGGCTTAATTACACTCCTGCTCCCTTCCTGACATTCTCCTTTGTGTGCACTAAGGTTTCTGATCAGCTTTGGGTGGGCTGGGGATGTGCCCCCCTCCCCTGCTTTGTGCCTCCTCTGTGCTCAGACTCCATCAAATTTCAGATGTCTCCACCCCACCTTGAAATGGATCCATCACTTTTCTTGCTCTGCAGTTCAGAGCAAGAAATTGTGCTAAATTCTGTTCCCCTTGGCTCTCTTGTCCACCCAAGCCCAGGCCCTGCTGTCCAGGCTCCAGCCACATTGGCCTTTCCTCCCTGGATAGGATTATTCTCCAGCTCTCTTCCACCAGCCATAAAAAGCAGTATATCACCAGCAAACTTGAGATCAAAACTGACAAGCAAGCTTTTTAGATGAGCCTGTTCTGCTGTATGTAATTAATGTGTCTTGTTTTCTTCATTTATATTTTATTTATAGGCTTTTATGTATTGTGAGAACCTCCGAGAGGGTTTTCTTTTTATGAATTACGCTTTGTAAAACAGGAGAACTGATGTTGATGAAATAGTTATTATCAGCTAAAGACTGCACTCCCAGACTGTGCCTCCCTTCCAACTGGCAATCTGTCACTCTTCCAAACGTGACCGACAGACAGACAGCCAGGCAGCTCCCAGCAAGGAGCCAGGAGGAGGAGGAGGAGTGAGCAGGGATTGTGATGAAGGTGATTAAAAACAGAGAAAGATTCCTTCGCCACAAATCACAGCGAGAAGTTTCAGAGAAGAAAATAGCAAACCTAAAAGATATTGCCTAAGGGGGCTTTTACTGATCTTAGACTGTGCTGCTCAGATCAGTTCGCTCCAGTGAGTGTCTGTACCAGTTTTTTTAAGGATGGAAAAATAATTGCCAGCATGGGGGCTGGAGGGAGGATTTTTTATTTTTAATTTAGTTTCCCTAAAAAGCCTTTCTTCATTTAAATCTTGGAAGCAGGAGTGTATCTGAGGGAGAAGCTGATTGAAAATGGATCATTTAGAGCTTAGGTCCCATCTTTGTGTTGATTAAGTGTTTACCAAGCTACTGCCCCAAAGGGAATTTTGCTGTTTTTTATAATAAATCCCTGAAAAACAAGTTTCACTGGGACCACTGAGATGGCAATCAAAGCTTGAGTGCTGGAATCAGGGAGTAGGAGCACAGAGGCTCCTGTATATTATTCACTCAAAGAGAACAGGAAACAACTCTACCAGTTCAGCAGCATCCTTCCTGCTAAATATGAGGATTAACTGGGACAAATGATCTCCCAACGAAAAATCAAGAATGCAACAGGGATCCCTGCCCATCTGGGTGCTGGGGAGCATGGACTGAGGCTGGGCTGTGCTAGGGGTGTGTCTGGAGCCTTTGGGGTGAGAGTACAATGAAAAGAGTGGGTTCTACCCATCCTCCACAGGCATTCATGAAGTTCTCCACAGAATCAGAGAATCCCAGAATGGTTTGGGTGGGAAGGGACTTTAAAGACCATCCAGCTCAACCTCCCACCTTGCACTATCCCAGGTTGCTCCAAGCCCCATCCAGCCTGGCCTTGGACACTCCCAGGGATGGAGCATCCATCCATGAGCAGCCCAAAGTGTCCCGAGGTGCAGCCAAGCTGTCCCAAAGCACTGAGGCAGCCCAAGGCAGGGAAATGGCGAGAGATCCCTGGGAACACCCCAGGGAAGATGTGAGTGCTGAGACTGAGCCTGAAACACCTCAGATTTTGGCACAGTTTTGTTTATTTGGTGCCCTTTACCACACATCTTCTGATGAGGCTCCTCATGAGTGATTTGGATCCTCTGATAAGCTCCTGCAAGTCCTCTCTGTCACCATCACTGGCTTGAATAATGCTCTAAATGTCACTGCTGGGACAGGAAATGCAGCAGTTTTGATACCTTTGCTTCTGTCCTGATGATTCACGTTGACATTTACATGACCAAGCCGGGGGGGGGAAGCTGCTGAGCACATCACTGAGCCTGCAGAAATCTTCACAGTAACAGGATTCAAACCACAGAGCCCCCAGAACTTCCAGGAAACACTCTCACAAAGGCAGCAGAGCTTGGGCAGGCTCTAGAGAGCTGCAGCCTCTCCCAGCTCTCTGGAGGATGAGCTCCATGCCCATCCTGAACTCCCCTTTTTGGAGGATGCTGAGTCCAAGTACCTGGTGTCCAGGACCATGAACACCAAGCTGTTAATGGGGTGTGAAAGATCATAAAAGGAAGTTTAGTATGTGGAACGTCATTTTTCCTTTTAGGATGTTTTTCATTTATCATTTTAGGACTGTACGTTAGGGCAGGTAATGCCACTGGATAGACATCTCTTAAGAGACAGAGTCAGGGAGGTTAACTCATCACCTGCAGGTTGCTGACAAATAGTCCAGCCTCACCATTCTCATTACATGAAGTTTCCATTGTAAAACAAATTATTTTCTATCTCCACTGCAGCTCATGGGCACTCATGGAAAAACCTGCAGCTCATGATGAACCCTTTATAAAGAAGGTGAAGCAGAGTCACAAACCCCATATTTCCAGGTTGTGATGGGGCGTGGGGACGGACAAGGCTCTGCAGATTCCTACCCTAAAGACCATTATTGTATGTGCAGGGAGATGTCCCAGTGAAGGCAGGAATGATGAATCTGACTCCATGTTCTCAGAAGGCTCATTTATTACTTTATGCTACTATATTATATTAAAGAATACTAAACTATACTAAAGAATACAGCAAGGATACTTACTGAATGCTAAAAAGATAATAATGAAAACTGGTGACTCTCTCCAGAGTCCTGACACAGCTTGGCCCTGATTGGCCAAAGAGTGAAAACAACTCCCAGCAGAATGCAATGGAACAATCACCTGTGGGTAAACAATCTCCAAACCCATTGCACATGTGAGCACAACACAGGAGAAGCAAATGAGATAAGAATTGTTTTCCTTTTCTCTGAGGCTTCTCAGCTTCCCAGGAGAAGAACCCTGGCTGAAGGGATTTTCCAGAGACTGTGAATGCCATGGGCCATGGCCTCATGTCCTGAGCTGGATCCTTGTCCTTGGTGCCAGTTCTGGCTGTGCCCCTGTTTTGAGGATGTTACTGCAGTGTTTGCTTGGCTTCCTGCATGCAGCCCTTGTGATGCTATTTTGGGTGGTTTTTGTGAGACAGGTTATTCCCACAGCCTTTACAGCATCAGCAAAGCCTCTAATCAACCCAACTTGCCAACTTCTTGGTGGAGTTCTGCGCTGTGTAAATCAGGACATGTAAATACACAAAGATTTCATGTTACATGTGTTGTGTGTGTGCTGGAGAACACAACCCAAGGATCTCCACGCTTAGAAACTTTTCAAAACTTGACTGGATATGACCATGAGCAACTTCACCCAACTTTCAGGTGGGTCCTGCTCTGACCTGTGAGTGACACAGAAGACTTTCAGGAAGCCTTTCCAAACTAGATTATTTTGTAACACCTATTTGAGGTTATCCACAAACGAGTTGTAGTTAGACAAAGGGATCCAGGTTGGTTCCAAATATCTTTTGGGGAATATTGATGGAAATTGATGGACTTTCTACCCATGACCCGGTGAGAAAGTGTTGTAACAAATCCTATTGTGGACTGTTCACTGCCCTCCCAATGAATAACTGGCAATGCTCCTGGGTTCCAGCACAAACTGAAGGAATGGTGGCAAAACCAGCCCTGGCAGAAAGCAGAGGAGAAAGAGACTCTGCAACTGCTACTGATGCCTTGGAGGGGCTACCTAGAACAGAGGCTAGACAAGATTAAGAGAATAAAAAGTGGGTATTTATTAAAGGCCTTCAGACAGCTACACCCTGGGCAGCCAAAAGCCTCTGAGGGGCTTCACCCAAGGTGGATGATGGTCACAAGTTTTTCAGACAATTATAATTTTGGTTCATTTACATATCAGGTAAATTATATTTGGTCCATTTACATATAAGGTATTATGAGTTTGGTCCATTTACATATCATGATTAATCCTCTAATTACAGCTTCAGATAATGAAGCCATTTACCCCCAGTTTGCCCCCCCCCCCCCCCAACTCACTTGTATTTATCCTTTCAGGGGCCTGAGGCAGAGTGTCCTTGATTTTCAGGCCTACAGGGATTGTTTTGTCTGACCAAAATGTGAAGACAGTAGCTAACACTCTATATGGAGTTTGGAGTTATACACTAATGCAGTACAGGGTTTGAAAAATATAAAAGCTGAAATCCTAAGGCATCACTACCAGCAATGACAGAAGCATCCATCCACTGGTCCTTCTGATTATTCCCCAGCTGATCTGTGACAAATGCATCTGTCCCCACAGCTGTCTCTGGGAGTCCAGGGCTAAGAATCACCTGGAGGTGTTGTGCTCCTGCTTTTCCATGCCCACATCTGTCTCACATCTGTGTGCACAGTGCCTAATTCCACATGTATGGGGGTACAGAATCCTGGGCTTCTGCTGTTCAGAAAATGGAAGTCCTCAGGGAGAGAAGGGTGAGCTCACGCAGCCCTCAGGAAAGCCTGGTGTTCAAAGGTTTTATGGAGCTAGATGCACAAGAAGGTTTCAAGGAGCTCCAATATCATATTGAGGCACAAACTCAAAATATAACTTCTCAAAATCCTAAAATTCCTTGCATTTTCCCCCACATGCTCACTGAGGGTGCAGTGGAGACTCACTGCCCAGCTGGAGGCCCTGGGGCTGCCTCCTCCTCTCAGCATGGAGACAGCCCCATGGCTTGGGTGCTGCCCTTGAAGGATAGACCTGAACTCAGTGGAGAAGCCTTTATGATCCTGGAGTCATGGAGACACATCTTCAGAGGGTCTGCTAACCCTGCAGAGCTCTCCCCAGTGCCTCCTGGCACTTCAGCAGCTCTGGTTTGCTCTTTGCTTGCCCCATGCACCCCTTGGGGCTGCTGAGGGCTCCTCATCAGGTGCCCAGCTCCTGTGCCACAGGGAGCAGCACTAAAATGTAATCATTGCATCACAGTCCTGCTGAATTTAGGGCCCTGTCTCCACTCCCAGCTCTATATTTAGCATGTTGAGCAATCCCAATCACACCAGTTCCTGAGCCATCTGCATCAGTTGCTCCAAAATAAAGCAACTGAATGGCAAAGGGTGCTGTGCTCCAGCAAGAGGAGTGCTTTTGGCACACTGTGAAGAGTCCTCCTTCTTCTGCTCACTTATTTATTTATTTTGCTCCAAAAGAAGGATCCAAAGATACAGAAAAGCTTTGGTTCAGGCAGCAGCCCCAGCAATTGTATTTGTCAATATGTGAAGAGTGTCTGAAAGTGATGTATTTGCAACATATATGGTCCATTGCCTGATTAACTCAGAATGAAAACCACCCAAGCTTCACACTGAAATCAGTTAGCAATACAATATCTCCAAAGATTGTGCAATTACTTTTATTTTTTTTTCTGAATGGCTGCCAATAACTGCAACTTTCACAGAAGATAAAGATCTTTTCTGCTTCATTATTTCTGAGATGGCACATTAGGATCAAATGTAGTATCCTATTAAATAAAACTCCAGGAACACTATATATAGCACCATGGCAAATGTGGCCTGCAAAGCAGCATTGATCAGATCAGCACAGCAGCCTGTTTGCATGTTGAACTGTTAAAATATTCCTGCTATTAAAATTTATCCTCTTCTTGGTAAACCTGTATGTACACGTTGCATATTGTGCTCACACAGCTGCTGCCCCGTGAGGACAGACTTCAGCAGCCTCCTCTAACCTGTGCCAGGGGCAGAGGTTGTGCTTTATTTACCTCACCCAACACTCTTGAGATGCACTCTCAATTCTCATGGACCTACAGGTCCTACCCACCCAAATTCCCCAGCAAAGGGGATTTTCTCAAGGCAGAGATGAGGGCAGAGGTTGTGGTTTTTTGGTAGCTGGACAGGCTGAGGTCCTCCTGTCCTTGGGGGCATGTCAAGGACACAAAGGACTGTTTCCTGGGGTTTTTTGACAAACAGGAATTGATATCACCTAAGGGTAGTGGGTGATAGCCAAGGTTTGAGTGACAGCCTAATCTTTCTCAGGACACTCATGGAACCACATCCCTGTGCAGAGCTGCCAGCATTAACACACAAACCTTGTTCTTGTACAAGACCAGAGCCCAGATCTGCCCTGGTTTTTGGCTGATGGGAGATCAGGAGGGTTGTACCCACATCAGGGGGTTCCTGGACCCACCCTGAGCTCACACAAGGCAGCAGCTGGAGGTGCTTCAGTCCCTCAGTGCTGAGAGTCAGAGAGAAATCCTCCAGGAGATGAGACAGCAGTGTCACAGACATCTTTTATGAAAAATCCTTTCCTTAGGATTTTTCCTCCTGAGAAGCTGAGAGGCCTCAGGAACAAAATGTAAACACTGATTATCTGCTGCTGTAGAATGCAACAGGTGGATCTGTGATTGGTCTCATGTGGTTGTTTCTAATTAATGACCAATCAGAGCCCAGCTGGCTCGGACAGAGAGTCTGAGCCACAAGCCTTTGTTATCATTCTTTCTTTTTCTATTCTTAGCTGGCCTTCTGATGAAATCCTTTCTTCTATTCATTTATTATAGTTGTAATATAATATATATCATAAAATAATAAATCAGCCTTCTGAAACATGGAGTCAGATCCTCGTCTCTTCCCTCATCCTAAGACCCCTGTGAACACGGTCACAGCAGCAGCTCTCTCTCATCCAGGGAGAGACAGCAGCTCATGCAGGGTGCAGGCCACTCTTCCAGGGTGCTGCTTCCCTGGCACAACCCAGGGAATGGCTCTGCCCAGGACAGAGCCCTGTCCCTTGCTGTCCCAGCTCCCGCCCCAGCAGAGCCCAGCCCGTGGCTGGCACTCTGGGATCCTTGCATTCACTTATCAAAGGGAAGGTTTAAAAATGCAGAAAACCCCTCTGAAATGATATTCCAGTGCATTCACGAATTAAGTGAAGGCACATTTGACTGGATGGGCATTTACATATAAATTGCTGTCTAATTGCACTAATTGCACACGTTCACAGATGCGCTATTGCACAGACAGGTTCTGCACATGGATATCAGGTGTCTGCTTTGTTTTGTAGCAAAGATGGCTTTAAATCAATATGAATTATTGGTTCCTCTCTTGCCAGACCATGGCTTAGATCAACCACTGTCCCAGTCAGTGCTAGGGAGACCTTTTGAAGTGATTTTCCAGCTCCTGTTCTGAGTCATCCTGATTTCATACCCTCAGGCTTGCAAGCTTTCCCTTCCTTTCCAGGTCATAAATACTTGTCTTGTCTCAGGGAAACATTTGGTGCTGTTAGGTACTAAGGACACAGTGTAAAAATCAAATATCTTGGCATTTTACTTTTATATTGGAAACTGATCAAATAGTAAAAATGAATCTTGGATGAAGAAAATTTTAAAAGATAGTAAGCAGAATTTAATGTACTTCAATAACATCTTTTTTGTAGACTCGTTACCTCTTTATTTACCCTTCAAGATATTTGCTTCTGTTTTATAGCACAATATGTATTGAAGAGAGACATAAACTGGGCAGGGAAATGCCATTGAAATGAGAAAATAGAAAGTTAATGGTGAAACTAGAGTAGGCTAAATTAATTTACTGATTATATGACCATATCCCATCAGTAAGACATGAATTATTTTGTTTACAGTCTTCAGGTTGTTGCCTGGCCCTGCTACCCTTCGCTGTTTTCAATTTAAACTGCAGTGATTGTAAAGAGAAGAGAAAATAAACCAAATGTTCCCATTCCACTTATAAATTTTATGTTTATAATCTTGTAGCCATCCATGGAAACCATGCCTGTTATTCAAGTGCCTCGCTTCCCCAAGCTGAGCATAATTATTACTGATACATCTGGATGTTTAACTACCTACTACAGACTCTTGAATTCCTTCCAGATATAAAATATCCATTAATACAGGAGTGGAGAAGAGTGGAGTCACAGGGGGAAGAAGAGAGGGGAGGGTTTATGTCTATTACTTCAATTCTCAGAGGATTTATGCCTTGCTTAGCACCACAGGGAGTAAAACACTATTACCTAAGCTGGTGTCATTCAGATAAAAGGATGTAATGTGCCTCTTTCCACTTTGTTTTGCAAAGAATCCTTCGTGCACAGTGGGACAGATCCACTCTAGCTTGGTGTCCTCAGAAGATGGAGATCCCTTCCCGTGGTGCAGCCCTCCCCCAGCCCAGGGGCATCACTGAGTCGTGTTTTTTAAAGCCCTTTGGGTTGGGCTTTCACTCAAAACCCACATAATTTTGTAGCCAATGGGTAAAAAGAGAGCTTGGGCTTTAATCCCATGCAATGTTTCTCGCTCTGGTGTCAGCTCTTGAGGGAAGACCCAAAGGAGCAGGTGGGTCTGGGAGGAGCCCAGCAAGCACCAAAACAGTAGGTGTGAAGAAAGGGGCTCAAAGTGTCACCAGAGACGTTGATCTCTGAATAAAAGGTGGGTGTCTTACCTGAGGGAAGAGCCAGCATTCAGGAACATCCATAAATCCCTCCTCTGGGGCTGCATCCTCAGGGGCACAGCATCCTCCTCATCACTCCTGAAGGCAGCACTGAAACACCATTTAGGAATCTGAGCCGTTTTGCGAAGATAGTTCTGCCACACAGCATTTCCTCACCGTATCAGCTCCATTAAGGCTCCAGCTCAGACTTATTGATTACTCTCTAATCTGTGCCCTATTAAATTCACACATCCATCTCACAATTACATCCATGGCATCAGTCACTCGCCAGCAATGCCCCATTAGTCCCTATTATGAAGAACACGGTGGTAGTTGTGTTGCTGCTGCCTCATTACCCTCAGGATGTACCTGATCCATGGCACATGGGGCTGGCTCTGGGCCAGGGAGAAGCTTCTCCACAAAAAGCCAGGGCTGACTCCTCGCCTCGCTTGAATCGTGGTTTTCAAATGTTCAACTGTGTGTGAGAAACACTTAGGTACAGAGAGTGTCAGATCCCTTTCTATGAAACTATTATTTGCCTCCAGATAGAATGGGAAACAACTTGTCTCTGATCATAGCAGTTACTTATAAGCTGCCAGACTGGAGGGATAAGTGAGATAAATTAAACTGTGAGTGCTCGCTTTCCAAGAACAGCTCACTCTATTTGCTCAGGCGTTTAAGTACACACGCAGCTCTTAGCCTGTAATCAAAGCACAGACCTCAAGCAAAAGGATCATATTTAGTGCTCCAGATCAAAGAGGGAGAGCTCAGAGTCGTGTACCAGTGCCGTCCCTCCTGGTGTTCCACAACCTCTGCTCTCATGAGCCTGAGGATATCTGCCCTTTGCTGCAAACAGGACACAACCACACTCAGTGACACAACAGAGCAACCAAAACCTTCTTCCTTCACCACCTCCACCTCTCACAGCCCCATAAAACCCCCACTTTGCAAATCCCTATTTGCAGAGGGTGCAACTGGTATTGTTCCATCTCCTGTGCCCCTTCCTCTGGTGGCACCACGAGCAGAGATTCTGCAGTGCCTCCCATAGCTCTGCAATCCCTCTCCCCACAAATGTGCTTGGAGTGCTCATGGCTGCCAGATGGAATTTCACATTCCACACATGAAGGGGACCAGATGAGCACAAGAGGCTGCACAGGCTGTGCATTGTGCTTCCGATTCTTGTGGATTCCCTCTCACGGAGGAAGTGGCCTGGAATGGGAAGCCCCATCTGTCACTGAGATACTTGTTGAAATTGAATGTTCTGATTGGGTTTTTTAACTTTTTTTTTTCCCAAGATTGGAAATGTTTTGGTCCCATCATCTCTGCCTTTAGCTCTAGTCACACAGTGGAGGTGCAGAAAAAACATGAGAATATTTGGTTTGCTACATTTACCAAAAAGGATGATATCTTGTTACTAATAGGTAGAAGTTTAAGAAGTGATAATATAATATATATATTATATATTAATAATATAATCACCTTGGAATTACCTGGAAAACTTTCCTATAGAACTGATTTATGCACTTTTGACTGGGCCTCCTGTGACTTTAATTTTTAACTGAGATTCTCAGATGCACCTCTGAAAGATATCCAAAGAAAAGCCAAGCAGGCAGGATCTTAAGCTGAAGAAAAGGAGGATGTGAAGCTGAGCGTTTAAACCCAAAGAGGCTGAAGGTGCAGAAAGAAGAAGGGAAGACAGGAGTTTCAGGACACTGCTCTTAGCAAATAAAGCTGATGGGAGCATTAAAAACACAATTATGTCAAGTTTGGATCAAAACTGCACACTATGTGATCCCAAGTCATTTTTGAAGATGCTGTGGAGCCAGAACTCCAATATCTGAGGTCATCCTAAATTAATTTTTTTCTTATTTTTGGTTTGGGTTTCAAATAGGGAAAATTACTGTGAGCAGAGGGACAACATCACAGCAAGGGTTTGGTGAGGGTAAAATATCATCTGTGAACCAAATCTGGCCATCCAACCCAAACCCTCCTACCAGGCATTACTTCATCCATTCAAGGGTGTGCTTCCCTTTCTGCAAGGTGTCCCTGGCCAGCCAACATCACACTTGGCTGACTGAGAACTCATTTTGCAGTGATGATGATGATGATCACATCTTCTCCTGACTCACCAGCATAAACCCAACACCCCAGTGACTGAGGAAAGGTTACCTCAGTGACACAGCAGCATCTGAAAGCCAAGGCTGTCACCACCCACCAGTGTGAGCAGTTCTGGGACAGTCCCCATGTGCTGAGAGGCTGCTGAGCTGTGCAGTCACTGCTCCTGGGTGGGCAGAGCTTGTTGTGCACCTCAGGCAGGCTGAGCTCACGCCTGGAGAGCTCCTCCTGCAGATGGGACACCACTGCCACTGTGTGAGACCTGGCAGTGCTGCCACCTGTGCCACCCTGTCCCTGCACTGCCTCTGCCATGCCTGTGCTCTGCTGGGCTCCTCAAAGTCCCTCTGCAGAGTCTGGCACTGCAGCCAGGGGTTGGTGCCACGTAGGACAGCCCTGCCCCGAATGGGAATGCCACTGGATGGAGGATCCAAAGGAGAATCCCCTCCCCCTCTTTGCTTCCTCTATCCCGGTGCTTCGTGCATTGTGATTCTCTTGAAATAGAGCTGAGCACCCAGAACAGCATTCTTGTGCCTTATCTGTGTGCAATGGAGCTCCAGTTCTTCCTTGAATGTCCTGAGATTTCCTATTCTCTGAGGACTCACAGGCACCCTCTGTTCCCACAAGGATACTGGCATGGCCCTGCTGTCTGCTTTCCTCCTTTCTTTCCTCCCTTCTTTCCTCTTTTCCTTTGAAGCTGTGCCCTCACAGCTCAGCTGGAGGGACAATTCCCAAGGCACAGCCAGTGTGATCATATCTGGTTCTGGCAGCATCAAGTGATCATGGCTCATGCTCCAGAGGAGTGGGTTTAAGATGTCACGGGATTTAAAAATAGTTTAAAAAAAAAAAAGACATTTCTCTTTTGGTGTCAGGCTGTCCAAGGATGATGTTTTCAGAACCCTCTGGGTGGGTGGAACTACAAAAAGAAGCATGAGCTGATAACACCTGAGCAGCACTCTGGGAGTGAGAAGGACCCATCCCACTCTTAGAACCAAGAACCTTCTGCCTGGCTCTTACATTCCTCCCTGGTGCATCCCTTGGCTTGGAAGGGGAAAATCAGTCAGGAGATCCCACATCCATGTGTCTTCTGCAGCTTGGAGCTCACAGGACAGTTGTCTTGGTTTGAGTGACATTTGATGGTGCAGCATGAGTCTCCTGGACAGTGGTGAGGCTGCTCCTAATCCCAGGTGAGCTGGTGTGGGTACCAGGATGGCACAGGGTGTCCCATCAGGATGGCACAAGATGTCCCATCAGGGTATCAGGATGGTTCAGGGTGTCCCATCAGGGCACCAGGATGGCACAGGGTGTCCCATCAGGATGGCACAGGATGTCCCATCAGGATGGCACAAGATGTCCCATCAGGGTATCAGGATGGTTCAGGGTGTCCCATCAGGGCACCAGGATGGCACAGGATGTCCCATCAGGATGGCACAGGATGTCCCATCAGGATGGCACAAGATGTCCCATCAGGGTATCAGGATGGTTCAGGGTGTCCCATCAGGGCACCAGGATGGCACAGGATGTCCCATCAGGGTATCAGGATGGTTCAGGGTGTCCCACTGGGGCACCAGGATGGCACAGGGTGTCCCATCAGGATGGCACAGGGTGTCCCATCAGACCCATCCTGTCCAGTGGGAGCAGTAGGGTGTGTCCCTTCCCAGCTGCCTTAGCCTGTGTCCCAACCTGTGGAGGAGGAAATGAACCCCCAGGCTGGGCTCAAGCCTGAGGAATCATCCCTGGTTTTCCAGGGAGGACTGAGAAGTGCATCAGCTCTAGAAACTGCTGATTGCAGACACCTGTGACTTTCCATTCAGGCAGGATTTCTGTGGCTGAAAGTCTGCTCTGTGAAGGTGCCTGTTTCATATTCCTAATGCACCCACACCGATTTTTGATTAATACTTTCATCTCAATCCAATACTGAAACCCTCTATTAATATCTGAGGCCCTTGTGCACTGTTTGGGGCTGGTGTTCACTCACTGGCAGTTTCTAGTCAAGTGAAAATGGGTGTGTGGGAAGCAAGTATTGTATCACCAAGTGACCTTTTCCTCTGAGCCTGGGCTCAGCTCAGTGTCTCAGGCACTGCTGAACAGAGCTTCAGAAACCCTTGGCAGGCAAGAGGGATTATGGTCTGTTCTGCATTTCTGGGGTGGTCCCACGTGGCCTGGAACACTTCCAGGGATGGGCAGCCTGTGCTAGGGCCCCACCACCCTCACAGGGAAATATTTCTCATGGATATCTAACCCGAATTTCCCCTCTTTCAGTTTGAACTCCTTGTCCTATCACTACAGTTGCTGATGAAAAGTCTTTCTTTGACTTCCTTGGAGGTCCCCTTCAGATACTGGAAGGTGCTGTGAGGTCTCCTGACCAGCCCCAGCTGCCCCAGCCTGTCTCCATTTCTGTTGTTGGTGGCTTTCTCCCACACCTAAAACCACCACTGCCCTCCACCACAACCCAGAAACATTTTAATCTGCTTTATTGTGAAGTACTTGACCTAATCACTCATTAAAAACATAGTTCCTACTCTTATAGGAAAAGAAAATAGATATAGGAAATAGAAATAGATAGAGATAGGAAATAGAGGAAATAGATACAGGAATAGATATAGTAATAGGAAATAGATATAGGAAAATGAAAATAGATATAATATTTTCTCCCTTTTAGGCTTGTTTATTCACTGATGGAATTCCTTCTTTCAAAGCTTCTGTGAAGAAAATGGTGGTGGTGGAGGGATATTTTAAAATAAAACCAAATCTCTTCCTGGATTGAAGTGTTGATGAAATGGTCTTAAAATTCACTTGTTGCCTCTGAGAGTTTGAGGTCTCTGCACAGGGAAGGAGGTTTCCTACCTCACCTGGCAGCTGATGTAGGGCAGGGAACTCAAGGTGTTCATCCAGCTCCACCTGCTCCTCTTGAGCCTCCTCTGAAGCCTTGAGCTCACTCTCCCTCCTTTAAAGCTGTATTTGAGGGGGGGGGACCAGCTGACCTTCAAGGTCCCTTCCATCACAAACCATTCTGTGATTCTGTGAATTCCAAGTTCTCCTAACTCTGCCATCATAACCGTTCATGCTTTGGTGTTCACCTGGAGGAGCTCTGGTGCCCCGAGCATCTGGAAACCTGCACAGGCACTCCACAAGGGCACTGAGGCAAACCAAATCCCTTCCAACACAAACCATTCTGTGATGTCCAAGTTCTCCTAACTCTGCCACCATAAAAATTCATGCTTTGGTGTTCATTTGGAGGAGCTCTGGTGCCCTGAGCACCTGGAAATCTGCACAGGCACTTCACACTTCACTGAGGCAAACCTTGGGATCAGCTCCCTTAGGAACAACCCTCAGTGCCCCTAAACCTGTGCAGGCCCCTGGGAGCAGCAGGGCTGCCTAGAGCACACCCACCCTTGTCGCAGACATCCTTTATGAAAAATTCTTTCTTTAGGATTTTTCCTCCTGAGAGGCTGAGAGGCCTCAGGAACAAAATGTAAACAATGGTTATGTGCTGCTGTGGAATGCAACAGGTGCATCTTTGATTAGCCCATGTTAGTTGTTACTAATTAATGGCCAATCACAGTGAGCTGGCTCAGACAGAGAGCCAGAGCCACAAGCCTTTGTTATCATTCTTTCCTATTCTATTCTTAGCTAGCCTTCTGATGAAATCCTTTCTTCTATTCTTTTAGTATAGTTTTAATATAATATATATCATAAAATAATAAATCAGCCTTCTGAAACATGGAGTCAGATCCTTGTCTCTTCCCTCATCCTAAGACCCCTGCAAACACCGTCACACCACCCTCACAGGCTGGGCTTTGCACCTCAGCAAGTCCCCAAATTCCAGTTTCGAGGGAGAGACACACAGGGATGATGAGCTGAAGTGAGGGAGTAACAGGAAGAGGACTCTGATTTTCTGGGCTGTCTTTGCTGTACATTTTCCACCCAGGAGCAGAGCTCATCTTCATGGCCTGTGGCACACCTTCCTGACAAGGCTGCTGTAGCTATGATATTTTCTGAAAATCCTTTCCTTAGGATTTTTTCTCCTGAGAAGCTGAGAGGCCTCAGGAACAAAATATAAACAAAATATAAACAATGATTATCTGCTGCTGTGAAATGCAACAAGTAAATCTTTGATTAGTCCATATAGTTGTTTCTAATTAATGGCCAATCACAGTCCAGCTGTCTCAGACTGTCTCAGTCAGTCACAAGCCTTTGTTATCATTCCTTTTCTATTCTTAGCTAGCCTTCTGATGAAATCCTTTCTTCTCTTCTTTTAATATAATTTTAATATAATATATATGATAAAATAATAAATCAAGCCTTCTGAAACATGGAGTCAAGATTCTGGTCTCTTCCCTCATCCTAAAACCACCAACACCACCACAGCTGCTGTGCCCCTGGATGAGCTGGATCTGCTGGGCAAGGTCCTGCAGGAACAGGGATGGGGTGGCCATGTGAGGAGTCCTGAGGAGCACAGACATGGGGAAACTTTGTCTTTCTGGAAGAAACATGGCAGAGTTTGATGCAAACATATATTTTCAAGCTCCATGGAGGGATCTGTGCATGGCTTATTAGTAACTTTTCCAGTTGCAGCCAACACCAGTGATACTTTCTTGAATCTGTGTGGGCTACTGGCCTGCTTTATTATTTTCCACTGTCTTTTCTCACTCACATTTTTAAGTCTTTAGCTCCTTTTACGTACTTGAGAAGAGTCCCACACAAATGTCTCAGAGCCTTGAAAAAGAAAAAAAAAATTCAAATACCTATTGTCTTTAAAGGTGCCTTTTGGGGGATTTTTCTCATGTTTTCTCACTAGTTTGGAGAAAAATGTCTTTGGCTTAGGAAGATTTAATAGAGGCAAGTCATGGTGCTGGGAGTTAATCCAAGACAACTCCTCATCTTTCCAGAGCCCCTCGTTGAGGTGATTTGTTCCATTGTACAGTCAGACAGGCACGGCACAATCCAAAGGGAGACTCTTCTCACTCCTTTCACTGAGGGAGTGAAATGGACTTTTTGGAGAGCTGGACCTCCTGGCTTGAGGGAGTGTTTAATTCTCTAGTGGGCCTTCAAAACACTCAAGTTCTCAGCTGTTCCTTGTTCTTCTCTTTCCTGACCTCCTCATCTACTTCAGTCCAAGGCTCTGCAGATTTTCCTCGTCACAGACTTTGGAGAAAAGTTGGGATGGGTGGCTCTAGATCAGGTCCCATCACTCACCCTTGAGCTTCACATTTCCACACAATGTCAGGGCTCCTTGGCATGCAGATCACAGAGCTGGCTTAAAAGTCAGAATCTCAAATATTGTGAATATGAAGTTCACTTTGGGTTAGTTACAGCTTTATAAGTATTTTGCAACTCTATTTTAGACTTCTTAATAAAAATCTTGATGATTACAGGACTTCTACAATTTGAAACCAAACCTTTTATGTGAGGAATATATTTTCTCCAATAAAGATTTCATGCACAAGATAGACCAAAACAGATCCTTAGACTCTGCAAAGACAATTTTTTACCATTAAAAATATTTTTTAATAATATTTTCCCTGTGAGTGGAGCCAAGAAGAAAAAACTGATCCTTGCAAATTAAAAAGTCAGGAGAAGGCTAAAGAGAGTAGCAGGACTTAATTCTCTTGTAAGTCACTCAGCACCTTCACTCAGCAGTGAAGAGAGGGAAACCAACACCTTCCAAGACTGTTCTGGTGTTATAATAATTGCACACAGTAGGATGGGATGTTCAATTTTTTTCTGAAATTTAATTGAATCTGACTTCTCCCTCCAGTCTATAACCTCCTTTTAGTGATTCCAATCCTGTTCTTTCAGAGACTTTTTGTTTATGGAAGTTTTCCAGACCAGGGAGAAGCTGGGTGACCCCAGAGCAGCCAGCCACTGTCAGTGTCCCTATGCCAGGAGAGACTGGAAGGATGGTTTCTGTGAGCTTAAAAAAATCTATGGAAATAACTGGAAAAGCAAAAAAAACCCAACCCAGACTTTCTGCTCCAGGTCATGACCTGCATAAAAAACTTTCAGTCTGTGTTTTACACTCAATAGGTAATTTCACACTGTCTGTCTCAGGCAGAGCTGTCTGATATGAGCTGTTCCAGCACTGCCTTCAGCTGCTGGAGGCTCTGAGTCTCACCCCACCTATAAGTCTGCAGATATTGATTGACTTCAGGATGATTTCTAATAATAACTGGAGAATAACCTCCATCCTGTGCCCAAAGTGTTGGAGCCAGATGATCTTTAAGGGCCCTTCTAGCCCAATCCATTTCTACAACTCTCCCACCTGTGGAGGCAGCACTGAAACTGTGCTCAGACTGAATTTGCCAGGAGAAAAAGCTGCCAGAGAGGAGCCACTGTGGGCAGGGGGAGAAGGATGAGCTTTTGGTGGCAGGGACAGCTGGCAGAGGGCTGGCCAGTTCCAGTCCTTCCACCAAATTCCTGGAGGAATCTTGCTGGTCAGAGCTGCAGGTGACACACAGCCTGGTGAACTGGTGTCAGAGCCAGTCCCACACTGCCACTGCAGGGGTCACCTGGAAAACAGGGCCTAATCAACAGGAGCAGAAAGGAAATCATTTTAATCCAGCCTAATGCAAAGCTGCATTAGGAAAAAAGAGGCTGAGAAAGGGGAGCTCCAGGCAGGATCTACCCCCAGCTCTCTGCAACTTTGAGTGTTTGAATTTCTGCAGCAGCACATGGGGTGTCTCTGACAAGGAATGAGGAGAGAGGGAGACAGGGAATGCTGTCCTTCCTCTCCTCCCAGCACTCCCTGAAACTCCTGCAGCCAAACTGCAGAGCTCTGGCATCCATACATTAAGTCAGATGTTGGAGTATGCAGGGAACAGCCAAATAAATCAGAACAGAGCAAAAAAAATATATATTGAAATGAGACATTTATGGAAATCAAAGAAAAGAATAAAAATTAAGCTGGGATAGAAATGTCTGATACTAAAGAGCTTACATTTCTGCCAAGGAAAGGCAGAGCAAGAAAAGGCTGGAAGATGAATGTGAGCATTTTCCACTCAAGGCACACACTTTTGGGACGGATAACAGTTAACATCACTGGGACAAATTCATGAAGGAAGAGGCCAAACTTCCAAACTTTTGGTATCTTTAGGTGGGGCCTGGGATCCTTTGTAGCAGCCATACAGGACCCCACAGGATTCTGCAGGAACTGGGCAGAGTTAGCTGAGCTGGAATAGCTCAGGCTGCTGTCATGGAGATAACCACTGCCACCCACAGCAGCATGACTTGGGAAGGCTTCCAGCTTGGGAAGGTGCTGTGGGGGCTGCTCTTCCCATGATTTACACCTTCCAGGCTGCCCAGACAGCTGATGGCAGAGAGATTCAGAGGGGGTGCCAAGAATGGCGGGATCCTCCATCCAACTCCTCTCCCAGGATGTGCAGTGCCCTGTCAGAGGGGAATGGGGCATTTATGGACCAACAGTTGCCTGTGGTATTCACAGCCCTCTGAACAGAGAGAAGCTGTGAGACAAGCAGAGAAGAAGGAAAACACAATTCTTATCTCGCTTGCTGTGCCTGTGCTGTGCTGAAGTAGAATGCAATATGGAGATTGTTCACTCAGAGTGAGGATGTTTTGTTCCCTTGGCCTGTCAGGGGAGGGAGACAGGGAATGCTGTCCTTCCTCTCCTCCCAGCACTCCCTGAAACTCCTGCAGCCAAACTGCAGAGCTCTGGCATCCATACATTAAGTCAGATGTTGGAGTATGCAGGGAACAGCCAAATAAATCAGAACAGAGCAAAAAAAATATATATTGAAATGAGACATTTATGGAAATCAAAGAAAAGAATAAAAATTAAGCTGGGATAGAAATGTCTGATACTAAAGAGCTTACATTTCTGCCAAGGAAAGGCAGAGCAAGAAAAGGCTGGAAGATGAATGTGAGCATTTTCCACTCAAGGCACACACTTTTGGGACGGATAACAGTTAACATCACTGGGACAAATTCATGAAGGAAGAGGCCAAACTTCCAAACTTTTGGTATCTTTAGGTGGGGCCTGGGATCCTTTGTAGCAGCCATACAGGACCCCACAGGATTCTGCAGGAACTGGGCAGAGTTAGCTGAGCTGGAATAGCTCAGGCTGCTGTCATGGAGATAACCACTGCCACCCACAGCAGCATGACTTGGGAAGGCTTCCAGCTTGGGAAGGTGCTGTGGGGGCTGCTCTTCCCATGATTTACACCTTCCAGGCTGCCCAGACAGCTGATGGCAGAGAGATTCAGAGGGGGTGCCAAGAATGGCGGGATCCTCCATCCAACTCCTCTCCCAGGATGTGCAGTGCCCTGTCAGAGGGGAATGGGGCATTTATGGACCAACAGTTGCCTGTGGTATTCACAGCCCTCTGAACAGAGAGAAGCTGTGAGACAAGCAGAGAAGAAGGAAAACACAATTCTTATCTCGCTTGCTGTGCCTGTGCTGTGCTGAAGTAGAATGCAATATGGAGATTGTTCACTCAGAGTGAGGATGTTTTGTTCCCTTGGCCTGTCAGGGCCAGGTGTGTGTGTGTCAGACTGTCAGGGGACAGTCAGGAGAGAGAATCAGAGATGAGTGCAGTGTGAGCAGTTGTGAGCAAAGGTGAGTGCGTGGCAGATTCAGTTTAGATACAATGTGCATAGTACAGTATAATAAAGTAATTCATTAGTAATTCATTAGCCTTCTGATGGTGGAGTCAGATGCACCATTCTCTCTCCCCTTTGTCGGAGTCGCCTTTGATTTACAACAGTTCCCTCTCTTCCTCAGAAGAGAATAGAGTGGGGCAGGAACAAGATAAAGAAAGAGAAGGGTAAAAGAAGTGGAGAAAAGCAAGGGCTGAAAGGGAGAGGAGCAAGGCAGGGAGCAGGAGAGCAGCCAGCTCAGTGCCAGGGCAGCAGTGACAGTGGCATCACTTGGCCTGAGGTGCCAGCACGGGCACGAGTGGCTTTGCAGAGCTGCCCGGGCTGGGGTAGCCCCAGGAGCTGTTCCCCATCACTCTGTGTGAAAAACGCCAATCACTTGGTTTTAAAATTTTAAAAGTCTAATAGTAATAAAATGGTTATAAAAATAGTAATACAATTAGAGTAATAATAATTTGGACACTTTGAATTAGGACAATGTGAGACAATAGAGACAAAGAGTTATAGACTGTCCAGGTACCTTTTTCTGGGCAGCATGAACCTGAAAAAGGACCCACGTTAACAGAGGATTAACCCTTAAAAGCAGCAGCCTGTTGCATATTCATACACCTGATACATGATGCATAAATTCCATTCAAACACAGGATTCTGTCTGGTCATCTTCAACTTCTTCCACTGAATCCTAATGGGATCTTTGAGGTGGGAAGTTCATTTCTTCCGATAATGGGGCAATAAATTCTCTTTCTCTGAAAGATTCAGGTGTCCTGTGGCTGCTATCTCAGTGCGAGTCCTTTCTTTAAAAAAAGCATCCTACTTAGCATAGTTCCTATTTTAACAATTTTTATAACCTAAAACTATATTTAACACACTACTTAAGAGAATTAATACAGCATTACTTTCTAACACAACACATATAATATTCATTTTAATATTTGCGAAAAGCCAATCATAAAATACATACATTTTTCACACTCTGCCCGAGAGGTTCCCGTGCCAGCAGGGGCTGAATCAGCCTCCCACACCCGGGCTGAGGGTGAGGTGGGCTGGCTGAGAACGAGCCCTGTGAGGGAGGGGGGTGTCGGGCTGCTAATCACTCTTTCGAGTTTTCATTTCCTCGCAGCCACGGGCTGCCCTGCTCAGAAATGAAACTCAGAGAGACGTGCCAGAGCCTTCTGAGATGGAGAGAGCCACAATGACAGGTCATAGGATGCAGGGACAGGGTGGCTGCTGGGTTCACAAAGCAGACACAGCTCTGGGCAGCATGCGGGGCTGGCTGAGCCCCCACTCTGCTCGGAAGGAGAGGGGAAATTAGGTAAGAGATTTAGAAGCGCGGAGAAGGGGTCCAGGAAGGCAGATAGGTGATGAGAGAAGGGAAAGATCTTCCCTCCCTCTGGCTTTGCAGAAAGCAGCGCTGGAGGGGATGAGCCTGTTCTCACTTTGGAGCTGTTATGGGCGGGGAGCAGCTTTCACAAGCCCTGGAGCATCCCTTGTGTACTTGTGTCTGTGCCTCAGGCTGCTGCCCTGGGCAAGTGCCTGTTTGCTGTGCTCCAGCAGGGTGGACATGTCCTCTCCCATTCCTCACCAGGACACGCAGCTTCTTGCTCTGCTTTGTTCCAAGGTGAGGAACAGCCTTAGCCCTGATAAAAATTACATTGCAAAGCTCCTTTTCCATGAGCAGCTCCCGTGCATCAAAGGTTCTCTTCCTCACACAGCTGGAGCTGAACGTGGAGACCCTGAGGCAGAGCTGAGCCAGGCAGTTCAGCCAACCCGGACTGCCCTCACAGGATCTGCCTGATTTCCACAATGGGAATGGGCAGGGAAAGAAAGCAGAGACTTCCAGCTTGTACCTAGGGATAGAGGGAGAAGTCAGTCAGGTTTGGCTGGATAACTCACTGCTCGTTTTGAGGATCTGATGGAGCTGTTTCCTGGTGGGGTGGTGAAGAGCTAAATCCTCATCACTTAATCTACTAAGGAAGGACCATGGATGTTTCTCATCAAGGAGAGTGACTTCTTCTGTAATGTAAAGGAAATGTCAGTATTCCCTTATTTGTGCAGTGCTCCAGAGCATTTAAAACACAAACCTAAGTGAGCACTGGAGACCTCAGACAGCCTGGACAGGAGCTCTTGCTCCCAGCCACAAACCATTGGGATAAATTTGGGGTGATTAGCTCACAGAGGCAATGGACTTGCTCACGTGAAGCAAGAGCATAAAAGTAGAAAGTATGAATGAAAATCAAGTTGCAATGCCAATCCCATCCCAAAAATATCCCAAATATCTCTATGCTGCCCATTAAGAGTCAGACAAAGTGTCATGGTTGCTGATGTGCACCAACTTTGAGCTGGTTGCAATCTCCCTTGCACCTACTTTCATTCAGAAAGAACAGAGGCTAAAATATTTGTCCAAATGATTTCAAGGGTTCTTTAGAGGATTAAACAAATCTAGTGTTCAGAAATGAGCATTTTAATTGTAGAGCCACAAGGCAGGCTGAGGTATGGTGTTCAGTGATGCTTCATAAATCTTGCCAATTTGTACAGTTAGCTTAAAACGAAAGTGGTAATTAAAAGCAAAGGAACAGCTAGTCTGTTACAGACTAAATGCTTAGATTAAATATTACCCTGGATCTGATTATTAATGTGCAGGAGAGGCTCCACACAAACATTTCCCGTAACGCAGGATCCTCGCCCCAAAGCCGAGCGTGGAAACTTGCACGCTTCTCCTCCACCGCTTTCACCCATAATTTCCACAGATTTTGTGCCTTTTTATGCTCTCAGGTTTAGTCAGTGTGACCCCTTGGCATGGCTGGGTTTTTCATTGCCCCATTCCCAGCGCGGCAGAGCCGCAAAACAACTGATTGAGATTTTCCCCCTGCGTCAGTGGAAGGTCCCGCTCCCCGTGGCGCACCATCCTTGGTTGCAAGAAAAATTAACTCCAAGGTTGAGCCCATCCCAGCCTGCCCTGGCCACCCACCACCAGCAGGCAGCAGCTGTGACCCCCAAGGTGTGAAACCCCAAGTGAGAAGCAGCACAAAAGCTCCAGGCAAGGAGGAAGAGTGAGGACGGCACAGGGCTGTTTGCCTCCATGCAGCTTAGGTGAGTTCAGTTTCAGGAACCTCAGACTCAGCATCTCAGATGTCAGTAGTTTCCACTGAGAGCTCAGGCCAAGTCAGTGAGGGATGCATATTAATAGGGGTAAAAAACGGTGCTCGGTTGATGGAAAAGTCCCATTAAACAGAAAATTGACCCAGATGAATGTTCACAGCACCCAGCCTGCTCTTCTCACATATAATGCCAGAACATGGCTTGCCCAAGGAAAGGCAGACAACTGACTTGGGTGGAAGGGCCTAAACCCCCCCTGGATCCTGCAGAGCTGGGGTGTGCTGGTGCTCCTCCTCAGTGGCATTGGAGGAGCACCTTGTTCCTGCATCACCAGTACTCAGAATGATAGAATCATCAAATTATTCATTTCCTGCTTCTCCTTTGTCTTTGTCTTCAGCGGAGATTCCTCCTCCCTTTCTTTACTTCTAATCCCACAGGGAAAGGAGCTGGAATCCTTCTTCCAGCACATAAGTTTGGGGTTTTTTTCCTGTGAAACCTCTGAAAAACCAATGCTGATGACAACATTAATGCAGGATTCCAGGGATGAACTTTATTGATTTGTCATGGATGTGTGGGAAGAACGCAGTGCAACCAGAGTGTCCCAGATTGAGACTGTGAGGTGTGCAATGGTTGGATTCCCACCACTCTTCTTTTTTTTTAAAGTAAAAAGCATCTCTTTGCTCGATTTGCCTTGTTATCTGTTGATGAGATTAATCCAGAGCCTACCTCACACTGCTAGCCCTGCAGGAATCCAGGTTGCCTGCAATGTCCAGCAAGTCTAATAAATAATTTGGATGGAGTCAGTGCATTTAGTCAAACAAATAACTTCATTCAAAGGGCAGAATGGATTTTGTCAAAAGCCTTTTTTCATTATGTCAGGATGAAGAAAAAATTGTGCAGCCCTTTCACTCTGTCACCACAAAGGCATTTGTTCAAGCTCCTGGCTTTGCTTGATGCAAAAAATGTAGTTGTCAAGGCCCACACAGTGAATTGCTCTTCCCCACCCTGTCAGCATGAACCACTCCTGCACAGGGATGGAGGGACACGAGTCCTGTCACTCCCCAGAGACATTCCTTGGATGGGCTGTGTGTGAGAACAAACAGTGGGAGGTCCATGAGGAAGAGGAAGCAGCATTCCAGCTCTCCTAGACCTGTTTGTGCCCCTTCCCTGTGCCCCAGGTCACCTCCACCAGCGTCCTGGGACATGTTCTGCAGCAGGATGCAACACCCTGAGAGCCCAGAAGAAATTCAGACATCCCAGAGTGTTCTGAAAAATCCCTTTCCTGCTCCCTGAAATCACTTTGCTAATTTAAGCATGTACACATCAAAAACACATGGGAGCAAAATCAGGGAAATGGGAAATATGGGCATTTTAGACATATCTTTTTATATTTATTAAACGTGATTAAACAAAAGACTAGAACCTGGGGGCAAAATGCTGGGTGCTAGAAGATCATTGATTTACAGTCAAAATGAGAGATAAAGAGAGTTCTCAGAGCAGAGCCATGGGCTGTTTGTCCTGAGTGTGCTCTCAGACAAGATGGAGCCACCCACGGGCACCATCTTACAATCACAGAATCACAGAATGGTTTGTGTTGGAAGGGACCTTGAAGATCATCTCATTCCAACCCCCTGCCATGGGCAGGGACACCTTCCCCTTGCCCACTCCTGGAGTGATGTGTGCTGCAGTTTGCCACATCAGTCTCCATATTCCCTGCAATCCATAGCCACACTCCCACCCTGACATTCCAAACCAGCAGCTCTCCAGAGGTCTCCCAGTTTGGATGCTACAGGTGCCCAGCTGAGCTCTGTCAGTCACAGGAGTGGGGTGCTCACCATGCAGCTCCCATAGCACAGAACAGTGAATCCAGAGGGACATCACACCCACAGAAACTTATCTCCCTTCATGCCATGGACTCATCCGACAGAAAGGATGCTCCACACACAGCAGCAGCCTAATCAGGCAGCTGACTCATAGCTGCTGGGGAAAAGAGAGAAGACATCAATACGAGAGGCTATTTTTGTATTTTGAGTGCTGCTCTGTTGCTGTAGGGGACACAGAGAGCTCTGTGAGCCTCATTCCTGTATTGCACCAGCTCAGGTTCATGTTCTGCTCTTCTTCCCCTCACCTGAGCTCCAACACCTTCATCCCTCTCCATCCTCTCACTTCCCACACCTCAGAGCAGCCTCAGCCCCCTGTCCCTTTCCTCCCAGCCCAGGAGGAATGGGACATTCCTCTCCATCCTTCCTCCCTGGATGTGGCTGCTGGGTCAGTGCTGAGCCCTCCACTCTGCAGGAGGTTGGAGAAGTGGCACTGCAGAAGGGGCAAAGCTGTGACTCCTGCACTCCCACCCCCCAAAACAGTGTGGATGGGAGCACAGGCACACCCACCCTCCCAAAACATCATGGATGGGAGCACAGGGATACCCACCCTCCCAAAATAGCGTGGATGGGAGCACAGGGACACTCACCCGCCCAAAACATCATGGATGGGAGCACAGGGATACCCACCCTCCCAAAATAGCGTGGATGGGAGCACAGGGACACTCACCCGCCCAAAACATCATGGATGGGAGCACAGGGATACCCACCCTCCCAAAATAGCGTGGATGGGAGCACAGGGACACTCACCCGCCCAAAACATCATGGATGGGAGCACAGGGATACCCACCCTCCCAAAATAGCGTGGATGGGAGCACAGGGACACTCACCCGCCCAAAACATCATGGATGGGAGCACAGGGATACCCACCCTCCCAAAATAGCGTGGATGGGAGCACAGGGACACTCACCCGCCCAAAACATCATGGATGGGAGCACAGGGATACCCACCCTCCCAAAATAGCGTGGATGGGAGCACAGGGACACTCACCTGCCCAAAATAGCGTGGATGGGAGCACAGGGACACCCATCCTCCCAAAACATCATGGATGGGAGCACAGGGATACCCACCCCCCAAAATAGCGTGGATGGGAGCACAGGCACACCCATCCTCCCAAAACATCATGGATGGGAGCACAGGCACACCCATCCCCCCAAAACATCATGGATGGGAGCACAGGCACACCCACCCTCCCAAAACAGCGTGGATGGGAGCACAGGGACACCCACCCTCCCAAAACAGCGTGGATGGGAGCACAGGGACACTCACCCTCCCAAAACATCATGGATGGGAGCACAGGGACACTCACCCTCCCAAAACATCATGGAGGGGAGCACAGGGACTGCTCATCAGGCTGGGAACATGGCATGTCACACCCCTATAGGAGCCCTGGGGGTGGCAGACCCACAGAGCCCCAAATCCAGGCTGGGATCCATCCAGGAGAATGGCAAAGCAGGGTTTTATTCAGAGGTAGCAAAAGAATAATGAGTTCATTAGATACCAATTGATTGATAAAGAGGCATTTATTGAAAGGTCTAATGTGTGTAGCCAAAATTAGTTTGCCATGTAATTAACTAAAAATGACTTAAGCAATGCATTCTTAATTATTATCTTAGTACAGCCAACTTGTAAGAAATTTCAAGCATTTAATTGGCATTTGATAGAATAGCTATAGCAAGCTAATTAGGTACCAAATTATGGAATGCGCTAATTGATATTTAATAAGTATGTCAATTGGTATCTAACTAGCCAATATGTTATAGCTATCTTGGAATGTGTCAATTAAGTGCCTAAAGATCTCTTTCAAGTAGATTATAAATGTAATCTATTAAGGATGTAATTTGCAACATTTTTTGATTATGGATTGTAACTTATTTGCTTCCTGAATATGTTATTGCTATTCACAGGCTCATTCACACAATATCATGTGCAGCGTTTTGCCTACTCGAGCAACTTTGACAACTGATGTTTTCCTCAGCTCTACTCCCCTCTTACTCTGGTATAAAGAGATTTCCACTCTCTCTACAGATCCCAGAAGGGGACATCTGAAATGCACACCACACAACAGCCATGGGTGAATTTGTCGGCATTATCTTGGTTTAGTGGCAATTGGAGTCTACCCACAGTGTTTTGGTTATTTTGAGGGGTGGCACAGTCCAAACTCTTTGGTGTGTGGTCCTGTTCAAAGAATCACAGAATGGGTTGGGTTGGAGGGACATTCATTGTCCCTTCCACTGTCCCAGGGTGCTCTAAGCCCTGTCCAGCCTGGCCTTGGACACTGCCAGGGATCCAGGGGCAGCCCCAGCTGCTCTGGGAACCCTGTGACAGGGCCTGCCCACCCTCACAGGGGAGAATCTCTTCCTAAAATCTGATCTAAACCTACTCCTTTTCAGTTTAAAAAAAGTCCTCAGGAATTCCTCAGGAAAATTCAGAGGGATGCTTTTACAGTCAGAGCCATTGCACAGGTCTGAACCAGGGGAGAGTTTTTCTCTCCCAAGTTTGTTCATAAATATCATAAAAATTGCTGCTCTCAGGACAGGAACGAGACAGGGAAGTGCATAAGAAGCAGCTTAACCTAAAGGGTGAGATGTCCTCGGTGTCCCTTGGGGGGCTGGCATCACATTGGGGGGTGTCAGGCTGGCTTGATTAGCTCCTAACAGGATTTACCCATTCCTTGAACGCCCCAGTCAGCCTGAATCCCCCGGGAATTTCACCAAAGGGTTAATTTAAAGCGCGGTGACGACCGTGCTTATTTCCTTTTGATTTCTTTGATACAAGTTGCCATTTCCAGCGAGCCCGGGGAGGTTTTTCCCTGAAGCAACGCTCCTGTTTCTTTGTGTCATGTGTGAGTACAAGGCTGGTGCGGTGAGAGGTGCAGCGCACAACATTAGTGCCTCAGCGATCTGAGCACTTCATCTTCATGAGTAAAGTACCCAGCTGCTCTTGAATTCAACTGAAAAAAAAAAAAAAAGAAAAAAAATATGCTGCCACTCGTAAGAGCAATACATTTTCAGTTACTAATAACAACTGTTGTCATGGAAACAGCCGGTCCAGCATGAATGTAAGGATTTGCTTTCAGGTCAGTGCTGTATTAGTCAGCAGCCTTTCAAAACCACATCTCCCCAGCACACGAGTCTCCTGTCCAATTTACTCTTTGCAGCACTTTTTCTCCATTGTGAATTACTCCAAATTAATTACATTTTATGACAATTGGGCACGGCTCCTTTTCAACTCAGCTCGCTGTATAATTACTTGGAAATGGTTTATGGAGGCCGAAAGAAAATTTCATAACTGTATCCAGGTTTGGGAGCTCTGGTGGGTTTTTGGTTTTTTTTTTCCAAAAGAACAGTAAGAGTAGAATAGGCTGAATTATCGTTATGATCATTAAGGATAATTGAGCATCAGGCACTTGGGATGTTTCCAGGTTCCTGACCATTTTTGGGGGCTGTGGATTGGTGGAAGGGGCAGTGCAGGCAGCTGGGGAGGGCTGTGAGGGTGTGCAGCTTTCCCCTGCTCTAAAGCTCATTTTGAGCTCCTGGGGTGGATGAAGGCAAAAGGAATCTGCCCCAATCCCATCCCCGGGGCTCCTTTCTGCAATTTCCATCAATTCCAAGGACTGCTGGAAGAAGCTGATGTCCTTCAGCTCCCAGCTGGCCACAGCACAGCCCCAAAAGCTCCTTCCCCACTGGGAAAGCAATGCCAAAGGAGTCTGGCTGTGGGGTTCTCACCAGAGGAACCTCTAGGCTGGATTTGGGCTCTCAGGAGGCACTTTGGACCATTTCTCCTGGCTTTCCTAAGCGCCCAACACCTAGAGCTCCTGTTGGTGCAGCAGAAGGAAGAGGGTTTCACCCTTTTTGGACTCTGGTTTAATTCTCCATTGAATGCTTTGCCTCTCCCTCCAGAGAAAAGCAGCCCCATCCCCAGTGTGGGCACACCAAGCCTGTGAGACCCTGCTCCTCTCAAAGCTCCCTCCCACACAGACACGTCCCTGCTGCCTCCTCAGAGGAACAGCAAAAATGTGCTTTAAATTTCTACAATTCTGGGACAAAACTTGCTGGTAAAATATCCCCAGACAAAGGGGCTGGTGCTAATCCCAAGCATAAGTGGTGGCTGTGGTGCAGATTTTTCCTGCAGTGAGGAGCAGAGTTTGACTTCTTCTTCCTTCACAATCCTGGTCCTTCCAGCTCCTTTCCTTGCAGAATTGCTGCTATCCCTGTCCTTGTGCATTTCTCTCCTTGTTGGTACTTTTAGTTTTCTCCACATTTTTTTCCTATCTCTCACCATAGCCTGAAAATCAAATCACTTTATTGCAGGGATGGACAGACAGCCCTAGCTGGAGGGTGACATCCCTGCCTTGCTGTGGGGATAACTGCAAGGATGTGGGAAAAATAAAAAAGGTGTTTGTGGTTCAGGAAGGTTTTCTGACAAGAAAGGCAGAATGCACTTTAGGGAGGAAGGTCTGGTTTCAGGGAGCTGCAGATTTCAGCACCCTGTGGTGCTTTGGGACATTTTGGGTGCTTTCCCTGGTGGGGTTCCCTATGTGGGGGACACATCCCTGCCTTGGAGCCTCTCTGGGGAGCAGGTCCCAGCTCTGCATGGCAGGAGGGGAGGGACAGAGATGAAAACCATCAAGAGGCTCAGTCAGAGCATTCCTGGCATGCAGTCAAACTTCTCCAAAGGCACAGCTGGAGTGGAGGGCAGGATTCTGAGGCAAAAGCTGCAGAGGGAGGATGGGCTCTGACTTTCAGGGTCGAGATGCTTCCAAGAGAGAGGAGACAAGAAGGGCTGGAGGGAGCTGATGTCAGAGCAAAGGGAGCTTGTTGAACACCTCTGTACCTGCACCTCATGGGGTGCCCTGCCTCCCTCCACCCAGCCCAGCAAGGCTGAACAGTGGGCAGTTTGTTTAACCTTGAATGCTACGTCCAAAATCAATCCTGATAATGATAACAGAAAGGGAAGGAGCCTGGCAGACATTGCTGGAGAAATGTTTGATTTCTGCTTTCACTCCAGATCCTGCTCAGGTGGAACACATGGTCTCACTGTTAACCTGGCCCTGAGTGATTTATTGATGGATGCTTGGAGGGGCTGAGGGTCTCTAGAGCTGCTCCTGCATCCCTGGGCATGCACAGTGCATTGTCCCCAAAATCACACCCAGCACTTGGGGGCTTGGAGCAGCTGGGTCAGCTTTGGTTTGGTGCTGTTCAAATGATCTGAACCACAGAATGTCCTTCTGCTTTAAGGGGTCTGCTCTCAGCAATCATCCCCCCACTCTGAATGAATCACCCATCCCAAGGAAACATGGCTGGAGATTTTAATGAGAGCATTTCAAGCTTGCACACAAAGCTTTTGCCCAAAGCTGAGATGCACATCCCACCTGGGAGGTCCCAGCCACCCTGCCCAGAGGCCATCACAGCCCCCAGCCCACCCAGAGCTCCACCTCCTGCCCCTCAGAGCTTTTCCTTTCTCTGCACTGCCAGTCCAAGCTTTTCAACTTGCCTGCTAGCTAAAATAAGTAAATGCAGGGTGAACATGATGGTTTCAATGCTCAGACTGTAACATGTCCTTCTCTGGGTCACTGTCAGAATCTCCAGCAGATGCTGTGGGTCTCTCTGTGCCTGTGTGTTAAGGAAATGAGCTGGGTCAGCACCTGCTCACGAGATGCTCAGACACACCCACAGGATGGAGAAGGTTTAACCTGTAGCTTTTCCCCCTCGTGCATCAGCCTGGGCAGGAATGAAGGTGCCAAACTAAACTTTGGGCTCTTTGTGCTGATGGCAGTTTCTGCCAACAGGGACCTGGCTCAGCACAGCTCCAAAACCACACTCAGCCTCCTCTGTGCTTCTCCTTGTGAGAACCATCAGAGATACAGCCAGCTGAAACTCCTGCAGGCTTCAGACCACCCTGCACTGTAGCATCTTTGGTACAGCGCAAAATAAAAGTATTAAAATGCTTTGGGAACATTTTGGGAAAGGAAAAAAAGAGGCATGGGAAATATTAGCCATTATCCCATTCTGGAATTACAGAGGCCAGATCCAGAAGGCCATCAAGATGATTGTGAAGACTTCCCAAAGCTCTGGGTGAGATCCCCAGGGTGCTGGACTGCCCTGTAAACTGGAAAGAGCCATGTGCTTGTGGGGCCAGTGGTGCTCCAAGGCAGCAGGGCAGGACCCTGGCTGGTCTCACCCACTCCAGGGATGATCTCCCACATTCACTGCCTGTTTGGGACCCCAAACCTCATATCACTGGTGAAGAGAAACATCTTCAGCCTCCTGGAACTTGCTGCAGCTTTGAAACCCCTTTGCCAGGCCACAGAGTCATGGATAGAGGCTGGTCCAGGAGCTATTTAATAAATAAAATTTGGAGACTTAGAAATTCCTGCTCATTCCTGTGTTACTTCTTGTTTACTTATTAATTTTTATTATTATTATTGTCTACTACTTATTATTTTCCATGTTACTTATTGTTTACTCATAGTGCTCAGACCAACCATACATGAAACAATCTGATACAAAGTGTTGGAAACCAAAGGCTCTAAAAGACCTTGCCTTGAATTACGTAAGATCCATTTCAGGCTGCCCAAAATCTTTCCACAGACTAGTCAAAAGCAGGAGGAAAAGTTAACCTAGAAAATACACCCAGCATGTCTCCCCCTCAGCCAGGGGAGCTGTATCTTACAAGTGAAGCATATACAGAACCTAAAAATACAACAAGAGCATGACAATAATAATATAACAAATAATAAATTAATTAAACTAATACTAATAATAAATATAGCAATTAATAAAACAAATATAATAAGAGCATGAGAGCCATCCCAAAAGGGTTGGGAGACCCAACAGGCTCAGCCAGACCTGCCCTTGTCACATCTCAGCT
>NW_005054502.1:945808-947621 GCF_000277835.1 Geospiza fortis | reverse complement strand
GAGTATCCCTCATGCTGGGGAAGATACAGATTTTATTCATAGCCCACTACTTTCTACCTTTTCATTATTCTGTTATGCCCTCTGAGAAGTGTGTCCTGTGTAGGGCTGCAGATGAAGTTTTGCTCTCACCAATACACGGTGCGTTGAAAAACAAGATGACAACAAATCGAGAACTGAAACTCTCTGGCTCTTATATAACTCACAGAGAGTGCTGATATAAATGAGCCTTCAAAATGATAATGTCCTTCTCCCCCAGGCCTGCTCTGCCGTGAAGTTGGATTTCTGGGGCCAGAGTTCCATTTGCAGCTCATTGTGCATGCTGGAGTTTTTCCCTTTTCCCTATTTTTGAATTTGTTTGCAGGCTGTAATGGGCCCCTTTCTGGCTCTTCCTCATATCCTTTGAATTGTTTTACAGGAGTGAAATGGAGGTTTTTGATGTATTGAATATATTTAATATTTTAATGCTGAGAATTTGCAGGACAGAGCAGAGACTGCCTCTTGCGATAAGAGACATTATTATTGTTGTGAAGAATTCCTTTAAGATTCCATCTTAATCATTCTGCTATTGAAATGGAAGAATAAAGTAATAAATGGTTTGAATAGACTTGATTAAAAAGAATAATTATATTCTTCGTGTGGGTTAAATATATAAACTCTTTGTGGTTTTGCATTCTTCCAGCATTTGCCTGGTAGAGCGAGCTTTTCTCTTCAATAAGGAGAAGGGAAGGAGAGAGTCCTCTTGGCAAGGAGGTTTGGATCCTCGTGGCCCCTCACCTGAAGCCAAGCACTGCCCATGTTTTTTTGCCTCTCTTTGGGGCCAGATTTCTGCCAAAAGTCTTCTCTTACCCCTGGGAGATGCTCCAGGTCCTTTGGGATCTTCCCTCTTCCCCTGCCTCTCTGGGGCACCCACAGGGGGTCCAGAGGGCTGTGGTGGGATGTGCTCCAAGGAGGGGACAACCATGGAGCTCCTGACTCCCTGGGGAGAACAACCTCAGAAATCTGAGCAAAAAAGGACAAGTTTCCCATTGGCAGGGGCTCCCTTGTGTCCTGGGTTGTAGGATAAGTGTGCATTCCATCCCCATCTGTCAGAGCTGGGGCAGTTCTCTGCTGTCCATGGGGCAGTTTTTTCTTTATCTCTCCCACAGCCAACCCTCCCTCCAGGAGATCTCTGCTGTCCATGGCCACTGAGTGTCCCTGCAGGGCTGATCCAATTCCAGCATCCCATGGGGAGATGCTGCGCCCAGGGGAGGAGCCAAGCATTCCTACCTGGATCCAATCTGAGCCTGGAGCAGCACAGCAGCCTTTGCCCCCTGCATTGCCAGAGGAGCAGCTTTCTGCTGCCCTGCATTGCCAGAGGGAGCCCAGGCCCATCTGCAGCAGCCCTGGAGCTGCAGAGGAAAACTCCCCCCTTGTGCAGGATCCCTGCTCCAGCAGCAGCACAGCTGGCACTGCAGGAGGGCTGAGCCCCCATGGGATGGGGCTGTGCCACCCCTGACACACAGGGGGCAGGGCCTGCTCTCACTCTGGCACGGTTGGTTTGTATTGCTGCATTGTTTATTTTATTTTTTCCCTATTAAAGAACTGTTATTCCTATTCCCATATCTTTGCCTGAGAGCCCCTTAATTTCAAAATTGTAATAATTTGTAGGGAGGAGGTTTGCATTTTCCATTTCAGGGAGGCTCCTGCCTTCCTTAGCAGACACCTGTCTGTTCAAACCAAGACACCTTGCCAGTGTCAGCCAAGTGTAGAGGTAGCAAACCTTGGGGTGCTCACCTGTGCACCCTCTGCCAGGCACAGCCTCCACCTGTCCCCT
>NW_005054502.1:943116-945773 GCF_000277835.1 Geospiza fortis | reverse complement strand
TGAGATGTGACATCACGTTGCACCCTGGCTTAGGAGGGAATTCAGCCCACTGTGCACCACCAAGTGTTTCAAGGTGTTTCTCACCAGTGTTCTGGAATTCAGGGAGGATGATGCTTCAAGTGGCACATTCTCCCCTGCCTGCAGTGGTGTGAGCACCTTGTGGAGCCACTTGCTGTCACCTTGCTGAGGTGCTCACCTGCTGCCTGGCAGAGCTTCCTTCTGCACTTCACTCCCCTCTGATGGCATTCCAAACCTCAGCTCCCCCCTGACAGCATTCCAGAGACAAAATCCACATGCCATTGAATCCACATCCCCTCACGGAAGCTGCTCTTCTGGAATCCACCTTCACCCCCAAAATCTCCTTTTAACCCTTGCAGTGCTGGCTCTCACAGGTCTGCCCTCTCCTTTGGTGTTTGAAAACTTTTCTTAGTGAAGAAGACTTTTCTTCCAACCTACATTTTCCTTTCCCCTCACGTCAGAGAGCAGCTGCCTGCCTCCCCCTTCCCCTGCAGATGTGATCATAGATGCTATACTACTAAGGCTTCATTATTTTTACAAAAATCTACTCCAGTAAGAAGTGTTATAAATAATTAAAGAAACACTAGAGTTGTCAAAATAAATGAACAAAGTACACTTTGAGATGCATGCTCTTGGCTTATTTGGGGTTTGTTCAGTTGGCAGCTGAATTTCAGAATTCAGTGCCTGGAAATACCCAGCAGAAATGCAACCAGTGAGGTTCAGCCATCCACCAACAAGGAACCTTTGTGTTTCCCACAGAGTCATCTAGGAACAGGGCTGGACATCAAATATCGTGTATAAAACACCAAGCTCCAGTCCTCCTCTTGGCCTTTCCAGGGAAAGCCAGGACCCAAAACCCATCCAACCATGCATCCAGAAGTTAGCAAGACCACTTGTATGGCCTGCTTTGTGTGATGCTAATGTTCCAAGTGAATGCCTCATTGCTCTGCACAATAAACCTTCTTCTCTTCATTCAATGCTCTTTTCCAGAAGGTCTTCTTTGTCTCCATGACGACAAATAAATTGCTTCTTGTTCACTGAAATCTGCTAAAAAGCTCGTTATTAAGCTAATGTGCCCAGGGTGACAACGCAGCAGAGGAAGACAGTCCTGCTCCAGCAAAGGATGCTTTTCTTCTTGGTTTCCCATGTGGACACCACTTCTCTGGGCTCTCAGGACGGCGTTGCTCTCATTTGCTGTCAGAGATGCTTCAAAAAATCGAAGACATTTGAGAGAGGAGGAGAAGGAACTCTTGAGTGCAAGCCAAAGACACTGATAATTGTCTGCCTGCCCTTTCCATCTGCTCTCTGCCTGCTGTTGTACTCCTTCCAAGCTCACTGGAGCTCCCACCCGGGGTTTGTGCTTGCCTCAGGCACACAGAGATCCAGGCGGTGTCCCCAGTGCTGGTGCCACCGGCGTCCTGCTCCTGTCACCTCCAGGGAGCTGCCAGGGGGACAGGCCAGCATGGGCAGGTGTTTTGGAATGAGGGATGGCTGGGGAGCTGCCAGGCTGTACTCTGATTCCCCAGGTCTCCCACACTTTGCCTTGGAGAAAGCCACTGTGGGATTGCACAGGTTTTGGGTTTTCTGTGGTTGAAATGGTTCTTGAGGTATCAGAAAGTCTCTTTTTTTCCCAGCCTCTGACCAAAGAAGAAGTCAAGATTATCTGGTTCTGCTTTTCAAGGTTGTTTATTTTTTTTTTATCTATTACATTCTTTTTTTGACTTGTTGAGATTTGTTTGGTAGGTCGGTTTGTGGCACACTGACTGCTCTTGGGGTGATTAGTTTTTTATACTAAGAACCACGTGTTCTTTATTTACAATAATTTTCCAATACCTATCACCTATGTTAGACAGTTTGTCTCTCCTCTAAACCAATCCAGAAGTGCCACCATCACAGCAGAAGATGGAGGGCAAGAAGAAGAAGAAGGACAGGACACACCCAGATTCCTCCATCTTGCCTCTTGAACCCCCATTCTAAAACCCCAAAATTCTACTTTTTCTCTTTGTGACAAATTAATTATTATTCTACTCAAACTCTTGTGGCTTGTACATCTTCACACAAAGTTGGTAATTGTTTCCATGGGTTAAAATGGAAGGCACAGGTGTCTTTGACTCCATGCCAAGGTCTCTGAGCCCCTGCCAGGGCCTCGAATCACCCAGGGCAGCCAGAGCAATGTCCTGGGTTCTGACACACAGGATCCTCAGGAAAACCCCCAGGAGCTGCTGGTGGCTTCTCATGGGCTGCCAACACTGTTTAGCATTTCAGTGTTCTCCTGCTCCATTCCCAACCACAGCATTTCTTTTACCATTTCTTGCTCTCCCCACAATCCAAAGTGCTAAAAGGTCCCGTGAGAGTAAACGGTGAGAGCTTTCATGTGGTTACTGTCACTAGGGAAACCACTTCCTTGTGATTCACATCTTCTCTGAGCCTCTCCTCCTTTCCCTCTGCATTCAGAAAGGTAATATTGTGATGGTACACATTGGGGGATGGGGCAGGGAACAGGAAAATGGATGAACGTGCAATTGATTGCAGGGTTTTGGGGGAAAAAACCAGCATTGTGCCAGGGTAGGGTAGAGGTCATCATTAGAAAAGGATAATTATTCAGAACTGCTTAAAAAACCCCCAAACTGACTCAATGT
>NW_005054502.1:940011-943039 GCF_000277835.1 Geospiza fortis | reverse complement strand
AAGAAGGGAGGGAGAAAGAAAGGAAGAAAAGAAGAAAAGGAGAAAGGAAGAAAGGGAAAGAAAGAAAGAAAAGAAAGAAAAGAAAGAAAGAAAGAAAGAAAGAAAGAAAGAAAGAAAGAAAGAAAGAAAGAAAGAAAGAAAGAAAGAAAGAAAGAAAGAAAGAAAGAAAGAAAGAGAAAATAAATAAAAATAAAAGGCCTTTTCTCCCTTTCTGATATTACTTTACTTTTCCCTTCAACCTGATCACAAAGGAGCTTGTCATTAAGACAGGCGGACAAATTACAAATTACCAGCATTTCTCTTCTCCTGAAGTGGAAGAGCCTGGAGGGAAGTGCCCTCTGTCCCCCAGGTGAGTGGGGCAGGACAGGGGGGTTTGCCCAGCAGGTCAGAGAGGGGCAGACTCAGGGCTGGGGTGTGAGACAGGGCTGGTGGAACCAGCTGGGAAGAGAAACAACACCCAGGCAGCAGAAACTCAGGATCTGGGGAACATCCCAAAGCCCACACAGAATCACAGAACAGTTTGGGTTGGAAGGGACCTTAAAAAATCATTTTGTTCCACCCCCTGCCATGGGCAGGGACACCTTCAATCATCCCAGGGTGCTCCCAGCCCTGTCCAGCCTGGCCTTGGGCACTGCCAGGGATCCAGGGGCAGCCACAGCTGCTCTGGGCACCTGTGCCAGGGCCTGCCCACCCTCACAGGGAACAATTTATTCCATATATCTGACCTAAATCTACCCTCCTTCAGCTTAAAGCCATTTTTTTCTGCACCTATCACCACCAGTCCTTGTCCCAAGTGCCTCTCCAGCTCTTGGAGCCCTTCTAGGCTCTGGCAGGGGCTCTAAGCTCAACCTGGAGCCTTCTCCTCTCCAGGGTGATCAGCCCCAGCTCTCTCAGTCTGGTTCCATGTACTGGAACTTTGGAGCCCCCAGGAACACAGAAGAGACCTGAAAGCCTGTGGTTATTCCATGTATAGCCAGGATAAAGAGCTGCAGAAATAGAGGCTTTCTTCAAGCACAAATTAACACACTTATTCTTGCTTAAAGAAAAAAAAATCATTACTACCGTTTGCATTAAGAGAAAAAAATTTAATGGAGATTATTTTTGATCCAACCCCAGTATTCCATTTATATTAGGTTTTGCAAAACATGTTTTCATTCAGAAGAAAGTGATGATTTAGGGGAGGTAGAAGAATGAAACCTCTGGAAACAGAAAGGCTGCAGTCAGCCCTTAACTCAGTCAGTTCCTGGTGTGCTCCAAGCATGAGAGAAGTCCCAGGTCTTTGGAAGAGTTCCCATGCTGAGCTGGGGTGGGAATGTCCATCCTGGAGCTCCATCCCATCTGTGTCCCTGCTCTGTCCCTCACCTCCCTTTGCAGCACCTCGCTGCAATCACATCTGTGCTGGCTCAGTTTGCTGCCCCACAAATTGAGTCAACATTCCAATCCCTTTTACAGCCATGGAAGGTGGGTGCTTAAATCAAATGAAGATGAATATATTTGCTGACATATAATTGTTTTCTTTAGTAATTGCTCTTGTGTCTCTTTATATCTCATGGTTAATGCTGGCCCAGGATTGTTTGTGAAATGTCTCATTGTTTCTGATGGATCCTATGAAAAGTGACATTCCTGATTACTTTGCCATGCAGGAGATTACACCAGGCTCTGCTGCTAAGCACTATTGATAGACCCTGTGCTGTCTTTTACTGTTTAGTTGCTACTAATAAATCAGAATTTGGTTTCTTCTCCACGTGCTGAATCTTTCATCACATGCAAACATGAGAAAAGATGTGGCAGCTTCCCAGGGGTGTCACGTGGAGGAGTGGAGATGCTGGTGCTGCTCCAACACAGGGCTTGAGGAGGGGGTCCTGAACACCTTCCTGGTGCTGGGATCAAGATGTGACCACCCCCGGTGGCAGCTGGACCTGGCTCCTTGTTCTCTCATGGAATGCCAAGCTTTGCTGCTGGTGCTGGGAGGGAAGGGGTTTGGCAGAGGCATGGCCTGATCCCAAAAGGGAGACCCCAGCACCTGCCAGGGAGGCAATCACAGCTGCCTGACCTGAAACACTGTGAGCAGGAGATGACAGAAATATTTCACATCTGAGAGTTGCTGTGCTCTGAGGTCCTCCTTTCCCATGACAAACCCAGTGTGAGGGGTAGGAGGGCATGATGTGCCCTGTGCCAGGGGACAGGGACATGCTCCCTCCAGCCCTGGTGCCCTGGAGCCTCCCGTGTGTGCCCAGGTGGCAACATCCAGGGACAGGATCCCATGGGCAGGTGGGAAATATCCCTGATGCCAAAAATCTCAGCCAAGCTGGGAGAAGGCAGGTGTTCAGGGGCCAGGGATCCCAAAGCTCAGGCTGCAGCATTCCCAGACACACTGGGGCTGGGGGAAGCCCCGGGTGCCACCAGGGATGGCAGCAGATCCATCATCCCCTGTGGATGTCCACAAACATCAACCATCCCCAGGGGATGGCCCCAAACCTCAACCATCCCCTGGGGATGGCCACAAACATCAACCATCCTCTGGAAATGCCCACAAACCCCAACCATCCCTGGGAATGGCTCCAAACCCCAACCATCCCCTGGGGATGGTTGGGGTTTGGAGCCATTCCCAGGGATGGTTGGGGTTTGGAGCCATCCCCAGGGGATGGTTGAGGTTTTGAGCATCCCCAGGGGTTGGTTGGGGTTTGGAGCCATCCCCAGGGGATGGTTGAGGTTTTGAGCATCCCCAGGGGTTGGTTGGGGTTTGGAGCCATCCCCAGGGGATGGTTGAGGTTTTGAGCATCCCCAGGGGTTGGTTGGGGTTTGGAGCCATCCCCAGGGGATGGTTGAGGTTTTGAGCATCCCCAGGGGTTGGTTGGGGTTTGGAGCCATCCCCAGGGGATGGCTCCAAACCTCAACCATCCCCTGGGGATGCTCAAAACCTCAGGGCCTGCGGGAAGAGGTGAGGGATCAAACAGGGAGAGTGAGAAGAAGCGCGCACACACACACACACACACACACACACACACACACACACGCCCCTCTCCAC
>NW_005054502.1:935440-939952 GCF_000277835.1 Geospiza fortis | reverse complement strand
GCAGCAGCAGCAGCAGCCAGTCCTGCTCCCCTGGATCCTCTCCTGCTCCTGCCAGGGGCTCAGCACCCCGGGGCAGCTCCCACCAGTCACACCAGAGCTGGCCACAGGCTCAGCACCAGCAGCACCCAACCCCTGAGGAATTCAAATCCCATCAGCATTGCTCATGGAATTCCCAACAGGAACAGAGTGACTCCAAACCGAGCCCCTGATTGTCAGGAGCAGGGAAATCTCTGTTTATTCTCCCAGTGTTAGGGTCCCCTTCCTGTTGTGGTGAGAAAGGTCCTGGGTAAGGGGATTTTTCACAGATTCCCCTCTTCCAGAAGCTGCTTTCCTGCCTTTCTGTTGGGGAAGATGAAACAGGAAAGCCTTATCAATATGATTGCCTGGCAAAAGATTTTGAGAATATGGAAACTCTAAGTGAGATTGAAATGAAAGCAAGCTTTGAGATGCCTCAGTTACTGAACAACTGGAAAACAATGGTGTGGCTGGCTGAAGGGGATCCCCTTTTGATGGAACAACACCCTCTGCTTGCAGACAGGCCCAAGGGTCAGAGCAGCCCTACAGCTTGTCAGAAGGGGCCCAAAGAGGAGTTTTTAGGGTTTAAAATGTTACACAGTATGGGAATGTAATGATTCTTATAGGCTGTATGGAAATGCTGCGGGATTTCTATCTTGTACTAGATTGGTTAGTGAGATTGAGAATATTCAACACAGAAGAAGATTTATTGTATTGGAATGGGAACTTTGTTCTCTTACATCTTTCCTTTTGCTCTCTCACCCTCTCATCCTCTCTCCCCCTCTCTTCTCTCAGCCTGCTCTGAGCTGTGGCTGGCAGCTCCCAGCAGGGCCCTGCCCCCAGGCCCTTTGCAATAAACCCCAAGTTCCAGCCCTGGCTGCAGAGATCTCTCGTGTCCGTGTGTCCTGACCATCCCACCCCCCATCACTCTTACACCTTTCTTGCTTTTTTTCTGTCTGTCTCTTAATGAAGGTGTTGTGTGCTCGTTGCTGAGGTGGTTCTGTGGATGAAGATGTGGAAGATGCCTCTACAGGAGGCTGGAGTGAGCAGGCAGCTGCAGGTGGATGGGGAACCATTCAGAGCCCTCCTGGCACAGCCCCGGCGCGGGAGGGACTTCTTTGCTGAAATGGAATGCAAAATAAAAATTGCATCGAGCTGAGGTCATTTCTTGCATGATGTATCTTGGGAAAAGAGGGGTTTCTCTTCTTTCCCTGCGATATTCAGAAATCCAAAATAAAAGCTTTTCATTGAGGTGAGCAGCCTGGCAGAGCAGCACAGGCAGGAGCTGAGAGTGTTTTTAATTTTGCCTTGATTTTTTTTTTTCTCCTCCCTATCTGGCAATCTTTAGGAAGAAAAAAAAATCTTGACATTTTTGTTTCCTTATTTGCTTGTCTTCTCAATATGTCAGGAAAGAGACAAGATCATAACACAATCCCTGCTTGCAGCAGACATATATTTGCCATCCAAACAGGTTTTCCCCCTTTTAATGTAAGCTATTAGCACAAGTTGTTGCTATAAATGTAGCAAACCCCATCTATTTTAATCAGCTTGTTTATGAGCATCTTTCCATTCCCAAATTGCACAGGAGCTCTCCTGCTAAATACTCCTTTCTTTTTCAGGTACGATAATTTCTGGGACAAAATGTCAGGGAGCTCAACACATCCCTTCAATTACTGCAGTACAGATTTTCTCTGAGCTTCTGGACAATAAGTAGCTTTCAGGGAAGCATTAAGTAGATTTGCCCTCAAGGGTTTGCATTTCAGTGGAGTGACAGTTATTTTTGTAAATACAAAATAAAAAAGAGAGAAGAAAAGAAGGGAAAAAACATACATACACCTTCCCCCACCTCCAAGAAAACAGACAGACATGGGCTAGACAACTGCTTATTATCTGAGAACCTTGAATCAGATAGGAAAACCAGAGTTCCTAATGTCTTCAAATGTCACAGCACTATGATTTATACCAGAACACAGCGTACCATGCTTCATTACAGAGAAAAAAATAAAGAAAAATTGAATTACCGAACTAATGCCTTCCCCTTTTTTCTTTTTTTTTTTCAGACTACTCTGAGGATATAAAATCCATCATTAGTTGTTTTTAAGCTTGTCTCTAATGATGAAAAAAATAATGGGGCATGAAACTCAGACTTAACAAAACAAAAATACAAAACACAGCATTTTACAGACTTTACGTAAACATAATGTGACAATGCATTTCCTTTCATTCTCTGCTATGACAGTTAATTCCAGACCAGGAAAACTGTCAAAAATGTTTAGTTCTGCTTGGGTTGAGTTAATTACAGGCCCTGGGGCTGTGTTGACTTTCTCCTGCTAATGGCACTGTGCTACAGGTAAAAATCCATTTGCAAGAATGTTTTCAGAGCTACAGATCTAATTTACTGAATATCAAATATTTATGCCATTGCAATTAAAGTGACAACGTTCCACCCCTCTTCAGCATACAAGCTTGGGCTTTTTAATAGAATTTATTATACAGTAAACATTTGGTAAAAAGTTTTATCGGAGCTTATAATGTGAAAGCTTTGAATATTTTATTGATTTTATTTCTTTTGCACTCTATCCCTATCAATGCTGGGATGTTATGAACTTCTGCAGCACATAAAATTCCATTTTTTCCTGTCAGAGCTCACAGATAAAGGCTGGCACTGAGGGATGGAGCTGTGCTGTCACTGTCACATGAGGAGGAAGAGGAGGGACAGCAGCAGGGAGGGACAAAGTGCCAGGCCAAATCTGCCAAGGCAGGAGGAGCTGGAGCACAAAGGAAATGAATTTTCCTCGTTGGATGGATGGGTGAGGGGATTGTTCCTGGTTTATCTCCACAGCCACTTTTTTTTTTTTCATCTGAATGATCTGACAAACCTGCTCAGGCTTATTTGCTTCTGCTGAAGATATTTTTATTTGCAGGGAGAAAACCAACAACAACAACAAAAAAAAATCATTTCTGAGCACGTGTTTTAAAAAGCCACGTTTGGTTAAGATCCTGAACACTTCCTGCAAAGAAAAGAGCTGTGCAAAAGGGAAGTAAAGAGGGTGAGGAGCCACTAAAATTGCTAATTCTGCCTTAGGGGCAGCACCCAGGTTTGCCTGGATTAAGGAACAGAAAATCACAGAATTATGGAATTGCAGAACGATTTGGTTGGAAAGGATATTAAAGCTCACCCAGTCCTACCCTCTGCCATGGGCAGGGACACTTTCCACAAAACCTGGAGCTCCAAGCTCCATCCAGCCTGGATTTGAGCACTTCCAGGAGAGATCACCCTGTCCTGTCCTCCCCCTCAGTGACTTTGCTGCCCATGAGTTTGTGCCAGCCCCTCCTGTCCCTGCTGGCCTCCCCTCCTTGGGACAGCCAGCTCCAACCCTCTGCTGGGCAAAGCAGCTCTCTGACTCGGCTTTAAACCAATCCCCACCAGTTTACTGAGCTCCCCTTGCGCTGCTCTGCAGCTTCCTGCTCTCTGCACAGCTCTGGTGTCCTTTTCCCTCATTTTTAGGCTGTTCCTTTCTTGCAGACAAGCACACAGGGGACAGGGTGGTTCACCTTGCTGCCCTCCCTGCCAAGCCTGACCAGGGACAGGGGATGCCCCAGCAGCACCTGCATCAAGACTAAACCAGACCAGCATTGCCCCTCACAGGCTGTAAAGCTGTAAATCTCAGGATCTTCCTGGGACACAGATTTTGTCACACAGATTTTGTCACGACCTGGGCCATGTGTGAGCAGCTGACATTTCCCACCCTCATCACCTGGCCCAAATTTGCAGCTTTGCTCATCCCATTTAACCTTTTCCCACCACTGCTCTCAGGGTAGAATCACCCCTGCAGCATATTTGTGCAATTAGACCTTGGGTTTGCCACCCACAGGGATCCCCTCGGGCTCCTCTTTCCACCTGGTGTGTTTATTATGCTCTTCTGTCTATTCCACATGTCCTGCTACCCTGCCACCATCCTGCAGTGTTCCCATTGTGCCAGGAAAGCACCAATCCACGGATTATCTCCCTCCCCAGGGCTCCTGGATGCCCATGGAGCTGGGATCAGTGGTGATGCCAAGCAGGAGGCCTCATTCACCTTCCTCATCCATGGTCATTGTGTCCAGCCAGTCCTTTTGGAGGTGCATTGAGCTCCATCCCTAAGCCAAACAAGTCACCCGGACCAGGCACTCCTCCTCCAGCTGTCCCCAGGATAAATATGGCCCAGGATCCCTCTGGACCAGGCACTCCTCCTCCAGCTGTCCCCAGTCCCCAGGATTAATATACCCTGTGCTGTCTGTACCCAGCAGGTAACTGCTCAGAGCCTGCTACCACAAACCAACTGCCACGGGTAAGGTCCCTATCTTGGTTTGGAAAGACAGGTGTCTGCTAAGGAAGGCAGGAGCCTCCCCTGAAATGGAGAATGTAAACCCTCCCCACCCCTCCCAATTGCTATAAATTTTAAATTAAGGGGCTCTCAGGCAAAAAATATGGGAGCAGGAAATAAGAGTTCTTTA
>NW_005054502.1:933139-935206 GCF_000277835.1 Geospiza fortis | reverse complement strand
TCCCAATGGGATGCTGTAGTTCTTATCAGCCATGCAGGGACATTCAATGGCTGTTATCAGCAGGTCCCTCCCCTGAGAGAGGAGTGGGTGTGGTCACTCAAAGAGAGAGACAAGGCAAACTGCCCACTTGACAAAAGGTAATCTGCCATGCAGATGGTAAACGAAAACATCTTGCATTGCAATTTTCAACAGTCCCCTTGGGGTGAGGTGCTCAGAGAGTGCCCAGCTCTGTCCTGCCAGCCCAGGGCCCTGCAGTGCCCACCAGGGGATCCCTGTGCTCTGCCAGCCCTTGCAGGCACTTGACCTTCAGCCTCCTGCCTCTCTGCACACCCAGCACAGGCACTAATCACTTCAAACCCCACTGCTGTCACGTCTTATTGCTTAAACACCAGCTCTGCCAGCTGCACATTTACATCCTCAGCATTGACTCAGCTAATGTAGCTGTCATTTAAGCACCAGTGATCTGCCAGAAATAATACTGGGTACAGCAGCCATGGAGGGTTGAGGTTTGGGCATTCTGCTTCCAGGGAGCAGTCCCTGGATGCCCCAAGCAGGGCTTGTGGCAGCTCCCACTGATGGATATTTACAGGATGCAGGCGAGCAGCACATCCTCACATTCTGTCAGGGACCTGTCCACAGCCCCTGCAGCCCTCCAGCCAAAGGAGCCCAAAAAGATGTGGGATGAGCTCTTCCTGGAGGCGTTGGCAGGGTTCAGGTTGAAGTGAATGTGGTAGGATCCCTGGGATGGGATGTGAGCCAAGGCAGAATTCCTGATGGACAATTCTTCTGGTCTGCTGGGATCTGAAGGTAGCTGGCTGTTCAAAGCTGCTGTGGAAGCTGCTCCAACACAGCCCTCACAGGAATTTGTTCTCTCCATCCCACCCCTCTCCTCTCCCACCAGAGTGTCCAGAACTGAATAGAGCTGAGGGCAGCACAGCCTCTGAGCTGAGGCAGAGGAGAGGCTGACAGGCTTTACAGGAGGATCCCATCCTGGAAAAGAGCCTCTGCATGGACTCAAACTGCCTCTGACTGCATCCCTAACAGTGGTCACATCCTCCAGTGAACCTCTGCAGAGCTCAGCAGCTGCTCCCAAACCTGCCCAGAGCTCAAGCTCTCACCTCTGGCTGTCTCAGCACATCCTGGGGGTAGAACCACACTCTGGGGGACAAAGGGAATCTCAGAGAGCACACCTGGGGCTGCCACAGCCACAAGGACATCCCTTGGAGCAGGGATCAGACCTGCTGTGACAGTCTGTCCGTCCTGGTCCCTGTGCTGCAGGGCTGGGCCTGGAGGCTCCTCCTGAGCTGCTGCCAGGGGGAGAGCTCATGTTCTGCCTTTGTCACTGCCTTGTTGCCATGAAAGTTTAATGCACCCCCTCTGTCTTCCTGGAAGCGAGACTCCTCCCGTGTCCCTGCACAGCACAGAAACCAGGCTGGGGAGGATGAACCCAGCCTTGCCTCCTGCAGCCACTGGGCCCAGGCAGCACAGTGGAGATCAGAGTGGGAGAAATGAGCCTCACTTCCAAAAAAATCTAAAAGGTTTTTTAAAACCTTATCAAAATTACAACAGAAGACTGAACGGATAAAATACTACAGGAGATTTTCCCCACCATGTGCTCACCCACACCATGGAGGTTCCACCTTTTAACCCTTTAGCCCGTCCCAAAGTTCTGTCCATCAGCTCCTTCTCTGCTGTCCAGTGGTGAAGTTCACTGCCTTAAGTCCTGATTGGAGCTGAGGTGCTGCCATAGTGACAAACTGACCCTCCCAAATGTCCCAAACCCAGGCCAGCCCCTGATAACAGCACAAGGGGGTAAAGCATATATATATATAATATATATATGCTTTAATAGATATATTATATATGCTTTAATATATATTATATATGCTTTAATATATATAATGCATTTTCCATAATATAACTATATATTATATATTCTATTGTAGATAATATAGATATTATATATAACTATATAATAAAGAACTATATTATTATTATAAACTATATAATATAGAACTATATTCTTATATTATATTATATTATATTATATTATATTATATTATATTA
>NW_005054502.1:915425-933078 GCF_000277835.1 Geospiza fortis | reverse complement strand
ACTATATAATATGTAACTATATTAAAATAACTATAATAATATAGTTTATAACTATAAATCTATAAAACTCCTCTGAACATATATACATAATATCTGCCTTTTTTTTTGTGAGAGCCAACCATCCCATTACTCATCTATCACAAGAGCAAAGATCTTTGGCCAAACCCTCCCCACAGGTGAGGCGAGTGTGTAAGGAGGTCCAGCCCTGGCACTGAACTAATCAGGGCCAGGCCTCAGGGGAGCTGTCCGAGCTCTTGCTGAGCTTGAGGAAGCAGGCAGACATAATGAAATCTTTCATTCGTCAGTAAATGTCACTGTATGAAGTGTAATTAATGGATTTACCAGGGCTGGATGTAGCCCAAACTGAAATATAAGCACTCGGGGAGCTGGCTGGGAGCAGTGTCCTCTACACTGCTTAATTATAAGGTCACTGCCAGAGCACCAGGAGCCCTGCTCACACTCTGGCCTGGGGAAATCTTGCCAGTTTGGAAACATTCCCCAGCAAAATGATGGTTTTTCATGGCAGGGGAGCAGAGTGGGAGTGTGGGCAGAGCTGGATGGGCTGGCAAACCCCTGGGATGGGGCTGCAGGGCTGTGGAAGGTGGATGTGGAATCCCCCAGCCTGGCAGCAGGGAGCCCAGCACGGCCCCAGCTCTGGGCAGGATGGGGATGTCTGCACTTGGCATCCAAGTCTGTCCCCATCTGGGAGTGCCTCTGTCTTGGTTTGAAAGGACAGGTGCCTGGTAAGCAAGGCAGGAGCCTCCTTTGAAATAGAGAATGTAAACTCCCTCCCTCTGAATTATTATAATTATTATAATTATATTATTATATTTTCTAAATTAAAAGGCTCTGGGGCAAAGATATGGGAGCAAGAATAATAATTTTTATTAGGGAAAAAAATAAAATAAAATAAAAATATGGCAATACAAACCAACTGTGCCAGAGTGAGAGCAGGCCCTGCCCCCTGTGTGTCAGGGGGTGGCACAGCCCCATCCCATGGGGGCTCAGCCCTCCTGCAGTGCCAGCTGTGCTGCTGCTGGAGCAGGGATCCTGCACAAGGGGGGAGTTTTCCTCTGCAGCTCCAGGGCTGCTGCAGATGGGCCTGGGCTCCCTCTGGCAATGCAGAACCTGGAGCTGTAATTGGACAATTAACCCCAGTATGGAAACGGACCAAAACTGATAAAAGTGTGAAGACTTGTGACCAGTGTCCATCTTGGCCAGGCTCTTGTACTGCCCAAGGTGCATCCTTTAAAGTCCTTTTAATAAATCCCTACTTTATTCTTCAGCTCTGTTCCAGGTTACCTCTGACAAGCAGCACATGTCTCCAGCTGGAGAATTTATTCATCCAGGACCTATTTAACTCCCATTGAGCCCCAGCAGCAATGGATCCCCAGTTATTCTGCTATGAAAATAATAAATAATGGCCAAAAAAAAAAGCCTGGCAATGGGCAAGAGGCAGACACAAGCACAAGTAACCTGTTCCACTCCTGATGAGGATGTGGATCCTCTGCAGCGTATTTCAAAAAACCCCAAGCCCATTATGAGGAACAATCATCGGCAGATTTTAATAGATGCATTCTGCACTCAGCTGTCACCATCTGTGTTTCCCCATTAGAAATGCAGAATGAAGGAGCTGCACAATTATAGCTGGGAGGCTCTGGGAGGCCCAGCACAGCTCTGAGTGCAGCCAGCCCTGCTCTCCTCCTCCTGGGGAAATCCTGTCCCTCCAGCACAGCACAGCCCCTTGCACCTGGGGCCAGTGCTTGGGCAGCCCCCATGGGCCAGGAGGGGTCCCAGGCATGGAGCATCCTCCTGTCTGTCCTGGTCAGAGGTGTGCAGGCTGTGGGGAGCTCACAGCCCCAGTTTGCCACCCAGAAATGGTGCATGATGCCACGAGACACTTCCAAAGACGTGCTGGGGGTGCTGCCTGAGTGCCCCTGCCCTCACAAGGTTCCTGTGCACCATCCCACAGGCTGGTGAAGCCACAGAGCAGGAATTAGGTGCCAGAGGATGCTGTGCCTTTCCCTCCAGCCTTTCCCTGCCTGCAGGAGGGTGTGGAGGGCACCCAGCTCCATCCATGGGCATCCAGAGCTGCCAGGGCAGGATGGGGTGTGTGGGGCTGCTTGGGCTGGGGAGGGAGGAACGACAGAACCAGGGAATGTCCTCTATTGGAAGGGACTCACAAGGCTCCAGTCCAGCTTTGTACTCTGCACAGAACACCCCAAAACAGCCCCAAATCATGCCCAGAGGGAGAAGAGCAGAAGCAGCTGTGCCTTGGAGGTGGCCTGGCACAAAGTTGTTCATCCCCATGGGATTGTGCAGAGGAGCTCAGCAAGGAGAGGGCCCGAGCTGGAGGAACCTGGCAGGACGTGGGAATCCAAGAGCTGGCAGGATAATTACTTTTTTAATCAAGTCTTTTCAAAACATCTAATTTTATTACTTTATTCTTCCATTTCAATAGCAGAATGATTAAGATGGAATCTTAAAGGAATTCTTCACAACAGTAATAATGTCTCTTATCGCAAGAGGCAGTCTCTGTCTGCTCCATCCTGCAAATTCACAGCATTTGAATATTAAATATATTCAATATATCGAAAAAACTCCATTTCAGTCCAGAAAAATAATAAAGAAGAGGAAAAAAAAATCCACACGCAACAAAAAATTTTCCCCTCTTTCTGCTGAAAAAAAAATTAAAATTAAATAGCTCTCAATTATTTTCCCCTCCAAACTGCCCTCTCCAGGAGGGAGGCAGGAGAGACCTCCTGCTGCTGCCAGGCCAGGCACTGCCTCAGCTGGAAAATGAACCTTTGCAGAGCTCTGATCCTGCAGAACCCACCCAGGATGTGCTGCTTGCTTTGGAGGAGGAGTGGGCTGGGCTGGTGACTCCCAGTGGGGTGGCTTAGGAGAGCACCTCCATCACATCCTGAGGCTGATGCAGAGAGGGGATGCCAGCCCTGGTTCCCAGCAGTTTTGGGATGTAGGGAGGGGATGCCAATTCTTGTTCCCAGCAGTTTTGGGATAAAGGAATGAGGATACCAGCCCTGGTTCCCATCACAGTTTTGGGATGAAAGAATGAGGATGCCAGCCCTGGTTCCCAGAACAGTTTTGGGATACAGGGAAGAAGATGCCAGCCCTGGTTCCCAGCAGTTTTGGGATGCAGGGAGGGGATGCCAGCTCTGTCCCCAGAAGTTTTGGGGTGAAGGAATGAGGATACCAGCTCTGTTCCCAGCAGTTTTGGGATGAAGGAATGAGGATACCAGCCCTGGTTCCCATCACAGTTTTGGGACGAAGGAATGAGGATGCCAGCTCTGTTCCCATCACAGTTTTGGGATGAAGGAAGGAGGATGCCAGCTCTGGCTCCCATCACAGCTTTGGGAGGCAGGGAGGGGATGCCAGCCCTGGCTCCCAGAAGTTTTGGAATGAAGGAATGAGGATGCCCTGGTTCCCATCACAGTTTTGGGAGGCAGGGAGGGGGATGCCAGCTCTGTCCCCAGCAGTTTTGGGATAAGGAATGAGGATGCCAGCCCTGGCACCCAGCAGTTTTGGGATGCAGGGAGGGGATGCCAGCTCTGTTCCCAGCACAGTTTTGGGATACAGAGAAGAAGATGCCAGTTCTGGCACCCAGCAGTTTTAGGATGAAGGAATGACAAATCCAGCTCTGTTCCCAGCAGTTTTGGGATGCAGGGTGGCAGCCCTGGTCCCCAGCAGTTTTGGGATGAAAGAATGGGATGCCAGCCCTGATCCTCAGCAGTTTTGGGATACAGGAATGAGGATGCCAGCCCTAGTCCTCAGCAGTTTTGGATGAAGGAATGAGGATGCCAGCTCTGGTTCCCATCACAGTTTTGGGATGCAGGGAGGGGGATGCCAGCCCTGGTCCCCAGCATTGCCTTGGGACCCCAGCTGAGGTGCTGTTGCCATGTCAGTGCTTGATTTGATCACAAGAAGAGACAGTGTCATCTAAATTTGGGGGTCATCAGCGTGGTCCTGAGTAACGCAGGCTGTGTTTGCATCCTTTTTTTTTTTTTTCCAGGAGAGCACACAGTGAAAGAAAAGCCTTGGTGCAAATGGACAGGGGAGGGGAGTGACAGTGGCAGGAATGTGTTTGCAGTGTGATTTTGGGTTGTTTGTGACAGGTCAGACCTAAACTTACCTTTCAGAAGTTGGGCTAGAAAAGGAAAAACCCAAAAGCCTTGTTTTGAGAAAGTGTCCACGGAAATAAGATAAAATGTTGGAAATAAACACAGATGACCCTGAGCTACTGTCTCATTCCAAAAGCATGCATGTAATTTCCTAACTTGTTTTGCTTTGCTTTGCTTTCTAAAGGAAAGAGGTAAAAACAAATTCTCCTGTGTCAAACATCCTTTGGATGATTTCCCTTCCTGCCCTGATTCTGTCGGGATGTGCAGCAGGAGCTGCTGTGTGACAGCCCCAGGTTTCCCTGGGACAAAGCCCACGTCTCCATCACCTGCCACCTGCAGGGAAAGGAGATGGGAAACAGGGCCAGAGTGATCAGAAAAAAAAAAAGAAAAAAGAAAAAAAAAACTTAATTGTCCATGTAATAATTAAAGTTTTGTTATAATGGCCATAAATAGATAATTATCTTTCCTTACAGTGATTTTCTTCACTTTCTCTCCATGTCCATCCCAGAGACTCCTGCTGTCTCACTGGTTCCTCTTTGGGAGGTGCTTCAGAGGTGTCTGGGTCTCTCCTGTGCTTTCCCCCCAGCACAGCTGCTCCATGCCAGCCCCAGGGAAGCTGGGCACTGCTCTCCCAGCATCCATCCTGCAGGCCAGGGCTGGTTTTGGCGCCCACCACTGGCCTCCAGGAGCCAGGTGTGGCATCAGCATCCTCTCAGGACACCAAGGAGCAGCTCAGGGGAGCCCTCACCCCCTGGGAGAAACAACTCCAGAGTCTGATGGACAGTTCTGTCCCAAGCCTCAGTGAAATGTGATGGGAAACAGCATCTGAGTGATCAGCAATGACTGGGACTCTTGTCCCTGTGATTTCCCACCCTGGGTCACTCCTGGCCTGGGCAATGTCCCTACCAGCACCCACCAGGGCACTGCTCACACAGGTCTGCAAATAAACCTGCAAAAAACCCCAGCCAGGCCCTTCCCAAAGCACAGGAGCATCCAGAGCTGCTTCTGATTAACCTGGACTGATGATCTGGGGCTCTGGAAGGGTGAAGGCTGACACAGGTGTGGGACTGCAGGAGCAATCCTCAAGAAAGCCAAATTTATTCCTGTGGTGTCCCACAGACCCATAAAGCTCAAGGAATTTGCGTGGCTTTTCTGTGCCTCAGTTTGCCCATGAGCAGAATGGCATTTTCAATTCTCCCTGAGGTGAATTTCCCTGCAAAAGCAGCTGTGGGGAGCTGGGGGTTCACATCTGTTTCTCTTCCCCACACACATCAGGAACTTTTGGGTCAGGATGCTCTGATAAGAACCACTCCCCTCCCAGCAGGTAGCACAACAAGCTGCCTACAACAGCATTTTGGTTTTTAGGGGAGCCCTGGCTTTGGATCAGCTACCCCATGGCAATTCTCTAATGGTTTCCCCTCTGCATCAGTCCTCCCTCAGATGAGCAATTTGAAATGGATTTCTGTCTCTAACAGACTTTCCTCAGTCTCCACGAGCTGCCTGAGCTGCTGGCTAGAGATGAAAATCTAAACCTGAAAAATCTAAATCTGAACCTGCCCAGCAGCAGTTCATCAATGACAGGTGTTTCATTAGTTGATATGAACCCACTTAAAATAAATTCTAATTAAACCAGACCAAAATCATACATTTTTGGAACACTCCTGTGCTGGTGGCATGCTCTGCTCTGCTCTGCCTCTTCCAGACCTGTTATTACTCAGTCTCTCGCCTTGTCTCTGCTGATGTATCAGACAACAACAAATAAATAGTGTTTTCATTAAAGTCTTTGCCAATCCACCAGCAGATTGAATTATTTGTCCCTCAAGGTGCACATGAATGGGAGGGAAAAGACAGAAAAGGGAAGAGAGCAGTGTGCTTCTGTCTTACCAAGCTGGAGCCAGGGCTCTCTTTTCCTGGTTGGGATGCCTGGAAAAGGGGTTTAAAGGCATGGGGGCCCTCTGGGAGCTGCCTGCAGTGGTGAGGGGCAGCCAGGTGGGTGTTTGAGGCTGGCAGCTCCTGAGGGTTTGTTGCCTGGAGCCAAATCTTACTTTGTATTTTTAAAATTGCGCGCTTGGGGCAGTACAATGAATAGAAATACAAAAAAAAATTCAAATCTCCAGGAGGAAAATCAGGTTTTGTCATTCAGCTGGGTGAGTGTCCCCAACCCCCAGGAGCTGCTGCAGGGATTGGACTGGGGGCCACTTCCAATGCAGCACACCCAAATATCTGCCAGCATCAGGAATTGCCTGGGACAGGCTGCCCAGGGAAGTGGTGGAGCCACTGCCCCTGCAAGTGCTCAGAAATCAGGGGGATATGGGGCTTACTGACATGGGTGAGTGGTGGGCTTGGCAGTGCTGTGTCTGTGGTTGGATTTGATGATTTTGGAGGTCTTTTCCAAGCTGAATGACCCTGGGGTTCCAAATTCCCTGCTGTTGGTTGATTTGTTTGTACCACGCAACTGAAATTCTGGAGCCTCCAATTTGTGCCAAGAGTTGGGCCCCTCTGCAGTGGTGGTGGGATGGCTCCAAAGGGTTCAGGGTGTGCCTGCTGCCCATCCCAGACCCTAACTGCCCTCCCAGGGACCCCCCAGCCCTGTCCCAGTGCCCAGCTCCCGTTTGGGGTGCACCAGATGCCCCAGGAGCAGCGACAGCCAGTGCCTTGGTGGCCCCAGGGTGTCACACAGAGTGTGGCTGACAGGTCACAGGGGCAGAAATGACAGAGTGGTGGCCTCAGCTCTCTTTACAGAGAGCAGCAGGCACAGGTTCCCCAGGAGTTTTCCTGGAGAAGCACAGAGAGAAAACAATTCTTATCTCTATCCTCTGCTCCTGTTGATTTTGCACGTGTGGAATGTGTTATGGAGATTGTTTCAATGAGAGTGAGTTCTTAATTGGATTCTGGTGATGGTTGTTTGTATTAATTGGCCTGTTAGGTCCCAGCTGTGTCCTGACTGTCTGGAGTCATCAAGGGTTTTTCTTTAGTATCCTTTTAGTGTCTCTGTAGTGTACTTTGAATATGGTATTAGTGTAATGCAGTATAACTTAATAAAGCAATTGCTCAGCATTCTGAACCATGGAGTCAGATGCCAATCCTTCCCAGACGTTGGGGTTGCCCTGCATTCCACAGTGGCACCAGTGCAGGTGGCAGGGATGGCAGGGGGGTCCCATCCTGTCTCCCCCCTGCCCCCCATGCCCACACCCCTGTCCCTTTCTCCCCCATGCCAGTCCCAAGCCCCTCACTCCCTCCCTGCTCCATGCCTGCTGCACTCAGGAGCTGGGGCAGCACCTTGCCACCAATACATTTATTTTTTTTTTAGGCCCAGTTCCCACAGCACACGATTTCAGAAATGCAAATGGGCCTGCCTGCAGATTTTCAGGCAGGTGCCAGGGAAGGAGAAGGAGAGAGACAGAGAGGGATGCTCTGATTTTATCAAAATCAGTTTTCCTGCCCAAGGGAGGATGGAAAGCAGCTACTCAGCCTCGGGAAGACGATTCTATTTAAACCACAGGATCATGTTGTAGCTACTTCTTATTTACCAGACTGGAAAGTTACATTAAGGAGTTATCACTTATCTTGCAGGGGAACAGATTAAGAGTGAAGGACCATTCCCTGGTTTGCATAGAGCTGCACTTGCCAGGTTACTAAAAAGACAATTGATGTAGCAGTTCAGGAAGAAATATGATTTTCATTACGATATGCAGGCATCAGGGATTGTGTTCTAATGGTCCCCTGTCACCAGTGAAGAGCAAAATGGCCTGTGACCACTGTAATGGAAAAAAGCTTTCTGGGGTATTTTGCATAGCATGGAGGGAACTTTGTGTTTGGGGTTTGGCTTATTTATGTTTATTTGTAACCTCCTGGTGGCAGCATTAAAGGGAACAGCACTTGCTTTTTCTAAATAAAGAATTCAGAGCCCCGTGGTGTTTCTCCCCACTCATGGCAGAATATTTATATTTGAACTAAACATTTTTTGTATTTGAACTCTTTTTTATATTTGAAATTTGTCCCCACTCATGGCAGAATATTTATATTTGAACTGAACTTTTTTATATTTGATTTTTTTAATATTTGAACTCTTTTTTATATTTGAAATTTGTCCCCACTCATGGCAGAATATTTATATTTGAACTGAACTTTTTTATATTTGATTTTTTTTAATATTTGAACTTTTTTTTATATCTGAAAATAAAATTGTCCCCACTCATGGCAGAATATTTATATTTGAACTGAACTTTTATCTATGAGGTAAAACAGCAGGCTGCATTTTCAGAAGGGGGTGGTCTCCTAGACTCCCCTCACACCTCTTTGGGCAGCTGAAAGAGGAAGATTGCATGGAGCTCCCTCATGGTACAACTCTTTTTTGGGGTCCATTCATGCTTTTTTGGAGCCATTGGGCTTCAGGCTGTAGGAAAGCACCCAAGAGCAAAAAATGCTGGTTGGGATTTAAGGTGCAGAACCTGTCTGACTCACAGGGATTGCATCCAAGCCGTGTAAGCACCAAGACCAGCCCCAGATCCTCCACTGCCCCTTTCCTCTTCTTTTCCCACCATGGTCAGTTATTTAATGGAGGGGGAAATGTGAGTGAAGACCTCACCAAAAGCACAGCTGTGTTTCACCACAAAGTGGGGTCTTCCACCCCAATATTCCTGATTGGCTGGGAAGCAGAACCAGCCAGGCAAGAGACAGGAACACACAGATGGCTCACCCCATACATGTGAACCAGAGCAAGATGGGAATATTGGCTATTTCACACCAATTATTCAGGGATAATTCCCAGAGGGACCAAAAAAAAATAATCCAAACCACATTTGTGAATTATAGAAATTCTTAATAATTGATAAATTAAAGGATTTCACTCTGAATTTCAGCAAGGAAGACGGGGAGGATGTAGCAGTAAGCGATGTGATTTCTCTCTCCTGTTTAATTACTTGACTGCTGTAAAAAACCAAACCAGGTTTCAAAGGTAACTCAAATTCCCCCAGCACTAAACAGCACAGAGCCCTTCCCATCCTGTGAACTTGCAGACAGCTGGGCTGAGCAGCTTTCCTTTAAACCCACCTGAGTTAAAGACAAACAATTTAGGAGCATTGATCTAGAGTTGCGGAGCCTCCTGTTTAAACTTGGGGAGATGGAAGGAGCATAAAGAGAGTGCACAGGATTTTCTTTGCATGGCTTAGATTAAAGGACATCAGGATGAGTGGTTTGTGTGATGATCAAAAGATTCAACACACTCTGCACCTGTCACAGGTACGAGCTCAATTCCTTATGGATAAAAACAGAGTGGAGCTGGCAGAGCATGAGAGACTTCCAGGAAGGGATGCACAGGGAGGATATTTAAAGCAGGCTACATGAATATAGGATTAAATGTTAGTATTGGATGATAAAATGTTAATTTTGCTTAATTAGGCTGTTTCTATAATAGAGTTCCTGTTGATCAGAGCGCTCCCTACCAGATAAAGAAGGTGATAGGGAATTGTTTTCATAGAAATATGAGAAAGTTTCTAAATAGGGATTTGGGAAAAAATAAAACAAGTAAATGGCTGAATTGATTCATCTTTGCAGCCAGGCCCCATTGCCTGACTGGGATGGAGAAAATGGAAAACTCATCTAAATTTGCTGTTTTACTCTTCCTCCAGAGGGTCTGACCTGCCCGTGGGAATGTGGAGTCTCTGCACTTTCTCTGCTCCTAAAATTGGCCTGGAAACCTGGGGACTGCTGGGACATAAAGAGGGCTGACCTGCCCTGCCCTCCCCAGGTGCATGTCCATGGTCAGAGACTGTTATTCCATGAGACCTGAACTCAGCTGGAGAGACTGCATATTCCTTTAGGCCCTTTTTACAGTTTTTAGCAATTCCAGCAGTTCCTGGCCCAGGACCCACCTCAGAGCCCCAGCAGCTCTTTGACACTCAGGTCCTCCCACTGTTGGATCCCCAAAAAGCCTCCAGCAGAGGAATGATCCATGCAGGGAAGACAGGATCCTGAGCAAAGGCTGCTGCTGCTGGGAGGGAAAATCAAGCTGGGTGATGCACACCAGATCTACCAGTCTTGCCACAGGGCTTTAGCTGCCATCTGCCAGGATTTGGCACAGCTGGAGCCTGAAATCTTCACAGATTCCTTCCTCAGGGAAGAAAACCATGAGGAGTCAGTCTCTCTGAAAAGGACTGCTTTGCTAAGTGATCTCCTAATGCTGAATTTCCATTTTTCCATGCTCAGGGCAAGTTAAAAATAAATAAATTCAGTATAACCATTAGGCAATTAAACAATGCCTGGCTCAAGAGGGAAATGGGCAGGATGCCAAGGAACAAGCAGTCGGGTGATGCTGATTTGGTGATACATTGCATTTTACACCAATTCCTTCTCATTACACGTCTCACATCAGCGTCACTGGGCTGCCATACCCCTGCTGCCCACCTGCATCAAAAGGCACAAGCAGAGAGGAGAAAAAAAAGCTGGCAAGGTGCAGGTGCAGTGCTTTGCTCTCAGACTTTGGCCACTGGTTTCCTTTTCTACCCAAGGACGCTAAAATCAGCTCTGAAGATTTTTGTTTCTCTAGGAATTAACTCCTTAACTTCCAAATCCTTTTTTTGACTAAAAAAACAAAAACAAAAAAAACCCAGGGAGATTTGAGGAGGAAGATGCAGAAAGGGGCTGCATGGGACAACAGGCAGGAGACAGAGGTCTCCAGCCGGCCTGAATCCCATGGATGAGGCAGTGCAGATGTGCTCCTTGGGCTTTCACTTGCATGGACCATTCCATGTCATTGTCCCACTGTGCTGTGCCAGCCAGGGGAACCTGCAGCCAATGCCACACTTGGATTTTCAAATCATCCAAGCTGTCCAGAAGAGTCAATGGCTCAAGGACAGCTTTTGGAAAAGCCAGCACCAGCCTTGGAGGAGGCTGTGGGTGTTAAAAACTCCAACTCTTTGAGCAGGGGGTACCCCAAGACACCAAAGGGTTTGCCCTGAATGTCACTTGTGCCTCCAAGTATCTGCCAGGATGGGTCTAAAATCCCTATGGCAGCCAGTCAGCTTTAGTAACTCTGTTTTGTACCCATTTTGTACCCATTTTGTGCCCATTTTGTACCCCTGCTTTGTTCACTGCTGTTTCCACTGAGCCAGCCCCATCCAGCCTGGCCTTGGACACTTCCAGGGATCCACAGCTTCTCTGGGCACCCTGTGCCTGGGCCTCCCCACCCTCACAGGGAACAATTCCTTCTGCAGATCTAATTAAATTTCCCCTCTTTCAGTTGGAATTGTTCTGATCTCAGCAAGTGTTTGACTGAAGAAACAAATTCCAAGCAGGGATTCTTCCTCTGGCTGGTCACTGATGCACAGCTCCAACTTTTGACAATCTGAGCAAGTGTCCCCTCCTTCCCAACATTCCATGTCCAAGGCCAGGTTGGACAGGACTTAGAGCAACCTGGACCATTGGAAGGGGATGGAATGAGATGATCTTTAAGGTCTCCTCTGCCCCAAGCCATTCTGTGATGCTGTGACACAGAAAGAGCCACCAAGAGTGACGCTGAGCTGGCAGGGACCAGGGTACCCCTCACTCACCCCTGGGAAATGAAGCCATGCCAGTGCTGAGCCTGGAAAGGGTTATTCTTCATGGAGGAAAAAGAATATTTAAGATTGAAAAACTTCTTTTGACAGGGCTGTCTTTTAATTACCCTGTGGAATGATAAAATCCCAGCACTGAAAATGTGTCTTTACAAATCTCTAGCTGGAGTAATTAGTCCCGTGCCTGGCTCTCCTGAGAGATTATTGCTGCCTTCTTTTCAGATTACTTACCCAAATAGAACTGGAATCATTGCTATGTTTGACAGTGAGATAGAAAATATCAGATAAAGCTGTTAAAATACTGTTTCACACACTGTGTTTCTGCAGAGTAAGAAGCATCTGCTCTCTCAGTATCAGCAGCAGAGCTGAGCAGAAAATTCACAGCTGAGGGCTGAGATGAATCTCCCTTTTTTTTCCCCTTTTTTTTTTTTTTTGTTCCTGGTCATTCCTAGAAAGATCCAAGTAATCAAGAATTGATTTGTTATTCAAATACTGAATAATATTTGCATCTTTGTCCATTTTAAGGCTTGAATGTATTGGTGGTGGTTTGGGTGAGCCCCTCCTCTGGTCTGAGGAATTCAACCAGAATATTTGTGTGATAAAGGCAAAGGGATAGCACTGAACCCCACAAAATCCAAGTCTTGTGGTGACACCAGGCAGAGATTTCAGGTGAAAAGTAAAGTCTCAGTGCAGAGGCACTTACAGGGGATGCAAACACAGGTAACATTCCTCCTGTTATATCCTTAATGGATGCACTCTGAAGGAAGTTTCTCAGTAGGTATGGCACAGATCTGCAGTGAAATTTGCCTCGAAGAAGTTACAGTTGCTATTTGTTACTTTCTAGGGAAAGGGAAAAAACCCCTTTCTTTGGGAATTAAAGTGCTTCCTACATTATGTCAGGCTGCAGAGCTCACAATGCTCAGAAATGCATTAGTGACAATCCTCATCAGTGGCTGAGCTGCTGTGCACGTCCCACCCTGGTTATTTCCTTTTCTCAGGGCAGATTGATGCCCATGGGAGCTGTTCCCCAGGCTGGTGCAGGTGATGCTGTGGCTGCAGGGGCAGGCTGTGCACTGTCCCCCCACAGCTCCCTCAGGCAAGGAGCATCCCAGCCCTGCCTCTTCACTACTCTGCCTCCTGCCATCTCAAATAAATGGTTTTGTGCAAACAAATGTTTCATTCTCACTCCTCCCAAGGCAGCTTTTGTGTCTCGTTGACTTCTGGTGAAACTCAGCATTGCAATGGAGACATTCCCTGGGTCACCAGAGAGACAAGGAGACTCAGGCAGCTCAGCAGGATGAGGAGCCACCAACTAACCTGTGTCCAGGGAAATTAAAACCATCCTAAAGCCTTCCAAGAACAAACTGCATGGATCTAAAGTCTGCTCTGAAAGCCTCTAGTCCAGCCCATACTCTCGAGTAGGTCCGGATGCAGCAAGTTCTTCAGGACCTTCCTCACTGGAGCCCCAAACATCTCTACAAACAGAAACCCCAGAGTTTCTCTGACCTCAGCTTCAATGTTTTACCATCATGGTGACATCATTAGTTTTATAAGCAAGCAGAACTTCCCTGGTGCCTCTCCTTCTCCCAGGGTGTGCCTTTGGGGAGAGCCTGACCCATCTCCCATGCACCTTCTCACTGTCAGCACTGAAACCTCCCCTGGCTCTCTCTGGCTGTGGACCCACCCCTGTCCAAGAGCAGCATTTTCCCTGTCCCAGGCCATCCCAAAGCAGCACAACATGAAACACAGCCGTGTTCCCACTCTGGGAGTGGGGCCAGGGCTGTCTGGGTGCAAACAAGGGGTGCTGAGCAGCTGGGAGCACAGACCCCCCCAACCCCTGGCTGCCTCTGGAGCTGCTCCTGCCACAGCCCCAGCGTTCCCCCAGCCCTTCCTGGTGCTCCCCACAGCCTGGAGGGGGGAACACAACCATGTGGAAAGGCTGGAGCTCCTTGGTGAGCTGGGCTCTGCTGGGATGCTCCTGCAGCTCCCCCAGAGCTCAGCCTGGGCCAGGCAGAGACCACCCAGGCCACTCCCATGGGTTTGCTGCCCTTAGGATCCTGGTCCCAAGGATCTGCCCTCCCCTCGGCCCTGACACCCCCAGGGCAGATTGATGCCCATGGGAGCTGTTCCCCAGGCTGGTGCAGGTGATGCTGTGGCTGCAGGGGCAGGCTGTGCACTGTCCCCCCACAGCTCCCTCAGGCAAGGAGCATCCCAGCCCTGCCTCTTCACTACTCTGCCTCCTGCCATCTCAAATAAATGGTTTTGTGCAAACAAACGTTTCATTCTCACTCCTCCCAAGGCAGCTTTTGTGTCTCGTTGACTGCTGGTGAAACTCAGCATTGCAATGGAGACATTCCCTGGGTCACCAGAGAGACAAGGAGAGCTCAGGCAGCTCAGCAGGATGAGGAGCCACCAACTAACCTGTGTCCAGGGAAATTAAATACAGGCAGAGACCACCCAAGCCAGTCCCATGGGTTTGCTGCCCTAAGGATCCCAGAGTACAGAAAGACTTAAAGGGTCATCCACCCATTCCTTAGTCTATTACCTGAACAACTATGTACAATGACTACAGCGTAGCTAATGCTTCCTAGATATTTTATATCAGGCTATCTTCTAAAAAAAATCAAAAGTATGGAGATTTCCACCACTTCTTTTCAGCAGCTATTCCACAATCTAAACTAGTTCACTGTGAAAGTCTTCTTTTATCTTAAATCCTCTCCATTTGTAGTATCATTACATTACTCTTACATCTAGCTGTGTCCCAAGGACCTGCTTGTCACTATACGACACGAAAGAACACAAGCACACTACCTTCTCAAGGTGAAGGAAGAAAGAGAAAGTTTATTTTCCTGACTCCAACATTTATAGTTTTCCAAAAGTGACAGTGGATTGGAGGGGGATGGTGCCACCTCTCCAATGACACTGGTCAAACCAACAGTCCATCAACTTTCTCCTCCTCCATAAAAGAGGACAAAACAATCAGTTATTTACAGAAAGTGTCTGAGAAAGGTCACCACAAAAATGTCAATATCAGAAGGCCTAGAAAATCTTAAAAAACCAGGGTGACACCTGCCCACCCCTCTGCCCTGACCCCCGTGTCCCCAGCAGTGCTGCAGAGCCCCAGGCAAGGTCACCCACGGGGCCATGCTGCATTATTGGTGATAATTGGTGGCAGGCACTAATTCCAGCCAGCATGAAGGCAAGAGCACAAGCTGCTTCCCTTTATTGCATTTGATTACACTTTTTTGTTTTTGCATGATTCCCTGCAGTAAGTAGCTCATAATTAACAGGGGATGAATAACATTTCTGCCACTCTGAGCATTAAGTTTTCTCACAACAAATGAAAACATAATTGCCATTACACAGCGCCCTTATCAGAGGGAACACGCTGCTGTTGGGGGGAGGGAGATTTACTGATAGGCACAACTTGCACAGCTGCTCAGGGATGAGAACAAAACGCTGGTGGCTGAGGGCTGGAGCACGCTGAGCTGGCTTCCTGCAGCATCTCCTGGCAGTCCTCTGCACGGGCTCACTGCCAGGAACAGCTCATGGGCTCTGCAGGAGAGGAATCTGAGAGTCACAGAATGGGTTGGGTTGGAGGAACCTTAAACCCCACCCCATTCCCCCCCTGCCATGGCAGGGACACCTTCCACCACCCCAGGGAGCTCCAAGCCCTGTCCAGCCTGGCCTTGGGCACTGCCAGGGATCCAGGGGCAGCCACAGCTGCTCTGGGCACCCTGTGCCAGGGCCTGTCCACCCTTCACCTTCTGCTGCTGCTTCTGCAATGAAACCTTCTTGGAAAGGCTGGTTTGGTATTTCTCCTTTCTTTTCACCCTTTTCTTTTTACTTTTTTTATCCTCCTTCAGTAGGTTTGGGTAAAAAAGAGCCATAATCTTGAGTCTGTCCATTTGTACAGTGATAGTTCACCCCCAGAGGGAACAGCCTGGAGGATCTCTGCATGGTTTGTGTCAGGACCCAGGACATTCCTCTGGCTGCCCTGGAGGACTCAGACCCTGGCAGGGGGCTCAGAGACCTTGGCACGGAGTCAGAGACACCTGTGCCTTTGATTTCAGTCCATGGAAACAATTACCAACTTTGTGTGAGGATTTACAATCTCCAAGGGCTTGAGTAGAATGATAGTGAATTTATCACAGGGTGAAAAAGTAGAATTTTGGGGTTTTAGAATGGGGGTTCAAGAGGCAAGATGGAGGAATCTGGGTGTGTCCTGTGCTTCTCCTTCTTCTTGTCCTCCATCTTCTGCTGTGATGGTGGCACTTCTGGATTGGTTGAGAGTAGAGACAGACTGTCTAACATAGGTGATAGGTATTGGAAAATTATTGTAAATAAAGTACACACAGTTCTTAGTATAAAAAGCCAACATCACCCCAAGGGCAGGGACTGAGCCACAACCCAACCTGCTGGACAGATCTCAGCAGCTCAGAGAAAGAATGGAACAGATAAAAGACAATAAACAACCTTGAAAAGCAGAACCGACGAATCTCGACTTCTTCTTTGGTCAGAGGCTGGGAAAAAAGAGACTTTCTAATACCTCGGGGGTCATCTCAACCTCAGAAACCCGAGAGTTTGCTCCTGTAAAAGTCTCAGCTTCGCAGTTCCTCCCATGATGCTGGTGTAATATCACACACAAAATGTTTAGGGAGGATTTCATTGCCAGTTGCTTCATGAGCTGCCTCCCAACATCTTACCTGGACTCTTTGAATGTGAATTCTCACCACAGGATAGGAGAAATAATGACTTTATTTCTGTCCTGGCTGTAATTCCCAAGCAAACAGGAGCACAGAGCACAGGCAAGACAGAAAATGCTGAACTACACGGACGGGTTTCAGGAAAGAGCTTCCTCACCCATGTGCTGGGTGTAATCAGCACTCATTAGAGCTCCTTATTATACAGACACTCCCAGAGGCCCTGCCAGGATTTCTGCTGGGCACTGAGCAAATCCATTGAGAGAACTTCGCTGCTCCCAAGCCTCAATATCTGAAAAGCAAATCTCTCAAGGGCAAGGAATTCAATCAGTTCTGAGGGGCAGATTGATCACCCCACCCCAGTGATGCACAGGGGAGTTTCCTGCATAGGTAGAGGGCAGGGCTTGGTGTCACAGGGGCCCCTCTGCTCCAGTTCTCCATAAAGAGTCATGGAATCTTTCAGGTTGGAAAACACTTCCAAGATCATCGAGTCCAGGCTGGGATGGATCCTCACCATGTCACCCCCACCAGAGCACTGAGGACTTCTTGAACACCCAACAAATTGATCACCTGGCTGGGTATTTTCCTACAACCAGGCTAAAAGAGACTCCTTTTCCCAAGGAATATTCATCCAATGCACATCCAAAACTGAGCTCTGATATCCCAACCCCCCTTGGAGTGATGCCCACACTAATGGGGCACCCCCACCCTCCAGCTGAGCCCCCATCGCCACACTCTGCATCCAGGGCTCTCTGGCCCTGGGCACCTGGACATCCAGAAAAATAACTATTTAACATTTGGTAAGCTTTGTTGGAATCCTGTTGCCATCTTCCAAACAATCCCAGCTGCAGGATCATCTACTCACAGGTTTAGAAAAGCTAGATTAGAAACAAACAGAAAGTTAGAGAAATAAACCAGTTTCTCATCATGTTACTCCAGGGTTGGCTGTACCTACCCAGGGATGCCCTGTGTCGCAGACATGTTTTATGAAAAATCATTTCCTCAGGATTTTTCCTCCTGAGAAGCTGAGAGGCCTCAGGAACAAAATGTAAACAATGGTTATCTGCTGCTGTGGAATGCAACAGGTACATCTGTGATTGGTCTCATGTGGCTGTTTCTGATTAATGGCCAATCACAGTCAGTTGCTCAGACAGAGAGTACAAGACACAAGCCTTTGTTATCATTCTTCTTTGTTTTTCTATTCTTAGCTTGCCTTCTGATGAAATCCTTTCTTCTATTCTTTTAGTATAGTTTTAAT
>NW_005054502.1:881745-914154 GCF_000277835.1 Geospiza fortis | reverse complement strand
ATGGATGGATGGATGGATGGATGGATGGATGATGGATGGATCGATGGATGAGGGATGGATGGATGCATGGAGGGATGGATGGATGGATGGATCCATGGATGGATCCATGGATGGATGTTGGATGGATCCATGGATGGATGGATGGACAGACTCTTTCTTCTCTCACTGCAAGCCATCAGAAGCCCTTGGGAACTTCATTCTGACCCAGCACCACAGAAATTACTCCCACAGAGAGACCCCAATCCCAGCCCTGCCTTCAGTGAGAGCTCTGCTGAGCATTTTGGCAGGACAACAGAGCCCAGCCCCACACTCAAAATTTATCAAATCATTGAAAACACTTGGAATTTTATCTCATGCTTAAAAGCTTTCCTGAATAAAGTTGGGCTTGAGCATGGGATTAAATTTCAGTGGGTGACTGAATGCTTTATTGAATCAGGGCTTTGGTCCACCACAAACCTGGGCCAACTCAGGAGTCAAACTGAAAACCTCTCAGTGTCTAAAGTGGAAAATTCAGAAGCTGAACACATAAAGGGAAGCACAGCAGATACTTCATCCCTAAAGCACGTCAAATCTTAAATATATTTGTAAAAACATGGAATCATAGATTGTCCTGAGTTGGAATGGATCATTGACTCCAGACCCTTGCCCAGACCTGACACCCCTACAGCTCCACCCTGGGCATCCCTGGCAGCTCCTGGAGCTCTGGCAGCCTCGGGGCCGTGCCCATTCCCTGGGGAGCCTGGGCAGTGCCAGCACCCTCTGGGGAAGAGCCTTTCCCTGGTATCCAGCCTAAACCCCTCTGACACAGCTCCAGCTGTTCCCTGGGTCCTGTCACTGTCACAGAGCAGAGATCAGCCCCTCAGGAGGTGCTGCAGCCCATGGTGAGATCTGACCTCAGTGTCCTCTTCTCCAGCTGAACAAAACAAGTGGAGAGGTCAGGGAGAGACCCTTGGAGCTGCTGCAGTGACTGGGTTGGGGCAGTGGCCCATGTCCCTCAGCAGGAGGAGAGCTTCACCCACACATCCTCAGTGGCTGGATCCTGGGTGCTCCCACAATGTGTGGAACCAGTCCTGATCAAAGCAGGGTAAAAAACATCCCAAAAATAATGAGCAGCCATTTGTCAAAAAGCCAAACAGGAGGAATAGAGAACAGCTCAGCAGAGGAACAAGAGAGACGTTTTAAAGCTGTCTAATTGTTCGTGCAAGCTGAACCCATGAGGGTGTCAAGTGCCTTTTCCCTTCCAGCTCCTCCCGCACGCAGCTCCAGCCCTTGCTGCTGCTCTTGGCTCTCTCATCAAGAAGTAGCTATTATTTTCACAATCATTTTCTAGTGCACTTTACACCACTAACAGAGCAAGCTGTTGTGAATGGTCATTTTGCTTGCAGGCAAGTTTGGACACAAACAGCACTGAGCTCTTTCACCAGCTGAAAACACCCTGGGCTTCTCTCCCTGGTTTAGAGCCTGCCAAGTGCCCAGGGCAATCCTGAGCCACGCTGCTCCCTGGGCAGTGCCACTGCTCTGAGAATTCATTTATGCTAAACAAAAGTTAATGGGGCACAGAGGGAAGAGGAAAGGGGAATTAGCAGCTCTGACAGACTCCTTCAGGTAATTATGGTTTTTCTATCTAAAAATTACAACTGCTCTGGGAATGCCACTTTGTTCTGCTGGGTTTGGGATAAGTGTGAATGGAGAAGAGGTGGTCCTGCAGGGGAAAGCTTTGTCTTCCAGCAGGTTTGTCAAAGGTGAAATTGCTGCTGAATTGCTTGTGACCAGGAAGAAATCAGCTCCTGGTCATTGCTGAACCCAAGGGATTTAGAAATACAAGACCACTCAGCTGGAACATGTGGATGAAATCCTTCCTCATCATCCCAAAGCAGAGGTTCTCCATCTTCACCCACCAAGGAGCTCAAAGCCAGTTAGCCTGGATAGGAGGTAGCTCAGAAAAGCCTATGGCTGCTGTAGAGGACAAAGAGACAATACATGAGAACCTCCCCAGAAGTCTTTGTTTGCAGAGCCCTGAGTGATGGAAACAGCTTGTCCTAATCCCTGAGTGCTCCCAGCCTTTCCCCCAACACCTCAGCCCCCCAAAACCCCCTCCCCAACAGAGGTTCCTGAGCCCAACCCTCACCCCAAAAGGCAGAGAGGCTGTGGTGGCGCTGGGACATGTCAGCAGAAGGCTGTGACAGGGCCCCATGCCACCAAGCAGGCAGACATGACAACTGTGTGAGCACAGGGAGACCAAAGAGCCCCTCAGAAAAGTGACAGAAGTGTCTGCAGCCCCTGCAGAAAGCCCTTCCCAGACCCTCAGGAATCGCTCCTGGCTCCTGTGGAAGAAGCAACACCCGTGAGAGAGGCTGCAGGGCTTGTCTGCAGTGCAGCTGAATTTTCCCTGATCTATTTAGACATATTTCTTGACATTCCCAGAGATGGCAGCCTGACAAATGCAAGTACTCCAAGGGTTAAGCGCTTTTAAATGTCTCGGGAGTTATTTGCAAAGCTATTACTTCTGAGTTTGTTAATAAATCAGGATTTAATACACCTGAGTTACATTATCTCCCTGTTCTAATGTATAAATCCTGTCACTAAACCTTCAGGCCCAAGTGCTGTGTGCTTTTAGTCTTAGCTTTAGCTACCTGCTTTCTAAAACGTTGGATTGTTTCACAAGTCAAGAGATGGATTTTTAAATCCTTCACATCTCTCAGCAAGTATACAAATCTGTGTCTGGAGTTACAAATCCGATCAGAAGGTTTGTAAATCCTACAAAAGATTTATTTGAAAAAGTTTTCATTTACAAATTCTTGCTTTGCCTCTGGGACGTGTAAGTGACTTATGTGCCAAGGAGGATTCGGCAGCCCTGGGTTAGATTGAGAAATCCTTCTCTTTGCTCATCACACACAAGGCTGGCTAAATCCTCATCCAGCCACTCTGTAGCTGTCTCCCAAATGAAGTTTGGGGTTTGCAGGAGCTCCAGAAAAGTCGCTGGAGAGGGATGGATGCTCTGGAGGAGCGTCAGCCTCCTGGCTCAGGCACAGTCTCGGGATTCCTGGGCTCTGGAGATACCTCCTTTCCCCACTGTGAGAGGGAGCCACAGCTGACAGGAAAGGGCTCACAGTGAGAGAGCTTGGGTGTGATGCACCTGCCCTGGATGTGGACATGAGGGTCACCAGCATCCTCAGGAGTTTGGTTGGAGGAGGTCAGTGAGGAGTAAGAGTGCTGCAGCCAGGTGCCATCCCCACTTTGTCCCAGGTTTTTTGCTGTTTGTCCTCCTGGAGGAGGATCTCATGAGGGGTGAGCAGCTACAGGAGCAGCTGGCACTGCTAAACAGGGGGTGACACCCAGCAGTGACAGCTCTGAGTGCCTCAGTGTGGGCAGTCCCAGCACAGCATCCAGGCACAGCCTGAGCAGGATCCCATCCCAGACCATCCCACACCCAGCTGGGCCCAGCAAAGCCAGAGCAAGGCTGGGCAGAGCCACCCCACCACTCACTCAGGTGAACTCAGGCTTCCAGCACGTTTGTTTCCTGCCAGGAAGAGGCTGTCATACTGGGAAAATAAGGATGGATGTGGAGGGAAGGCAGCTGAGCTGTGCAGCATTCACATTTTCTGAAAAATCCCTTTGCCCAGGATTTTTCTCCTGGGAAGCTGAGAGGACGCCGGGAAAAGGAAAACAATTCTTATCTCATTTGCTTCTCCTGTGTTGTGCTGACATGTGCAATGGGTTTGGAGATTGTTTACCCACAGGTGATTGTTCCATTGCATTCTGCTGTGAGTTGTTTTCACTCTTTGGCCAGTCAGGGCCAAGCTGTGTCAGGACTCTGGAGAGAGTCACCAGTTTTCATTATTATCTTTTTAGCATTCAGTAAGTATCCTTTCTGTATTCTTTAGTATAGTATAGTATTCTTTAATATACTATAGAATTATAAAGTAATAAATGAGCCTTCTGAGAACATGGAGTCAGATTCATCATTCCTGCCTGCAAATACAACAGTCCCACACCCAGCTGGGCCCAGCAAAGCCAGAGCAAGGCTGGGCAGAGCCACCCCACCACTCACTCAGGTGAACTCAGGCTTCCAGCACGTTTGTTTCCTGCCAGGAAGAGGCTGTCATACTGGAAAAATAAGGATGGATGTGGATGGAAAGCAGCTGACCTGCTGCACCCACCTGGGGATGCCTCGAGCCCACCTTGACTGCAGAGTGAAACCTCCAGCACCTCTTACTCTGCCCCTGAGCCAGTTTCCATGGCTCTGTCACCTCTGTAGGCACTCCCCTACCAGTATGGAATAGAGTAGTTAAAGAAATTGGGAAGATCAGTTTGGGTTACGCCAAATATTTGACTTTTTAAAATAATTTATTTTTTACTTTGCTGCTTCACTTTCTGGTTTCAGGCTCTTCCATTCACCTTAGAAAATTTTCCTGAGACGTGGACCTCTGAGGACATGGAGGCAAATACAAAATGAGATGGGAAAAAAATATCAGGGAGGTTTTATCAAAAGTAGAGCACATAAAACTAATTTAATATCATTTTAATAGGAAAATAGAGAGAAGCAGAGGAGCTAATCTGTCTAGGTTTAAACAAAATATTGCATACAGAGCCTGATGGGAAATCAGACTTTCAATAGAGATTCTTCCCAGAATCTCTGTGGAAAGAGTTACAGGAGTTACAAAGGGGATGTGGGTCCAGCTGTGCAGAATGAAGTCACCAGCCAGGGAAGCAGAGGCAAAAGGAGCTGCTCAGGGGCCTGCCTGGGGGTCTCCATGCAAAAATCTTATGAAATGGGGGAGATGATGAAGTTAGAAGTTATTACCAGTGCTGAAGGGGTCTGGATGGCCAGACTAGAAATGTGGAAATGGATCCCAACACAAAACATGGTCTGGCCACAACAACCTCTGCCTGGCTTGTCCTAGCTAACCCCATGAGAGGATTGGGGGCACCATTTCCCCAGGAAGAGGAAGAGCAGAGGGGTTTTCTCTGTAGGATGGGTAGCGGTCTGGTGTCCAGATGATGTGGCTGTGGTGGGAGAAGACACCAGCAATGCCAGGGCAGCCAGTTCTGCTCTGTCCCTCTGTCCCACGGGGCTTTGGGAGGTGGCTGGGGCTGCACAGACCAGGCTGGAGGTCAGAGAATGTGGGAATCATGGAATGGGTTGGGTTGGAAGGGACCTTAGAGACCATCCAGTGCCACCCCAGCCATGGCAGGGACACTTACCCCCATCCCAGGGAGCTCCAAGCCCTGTCCAGCCTGGCCTTGGGCACTGCCAGGGATCCAGGGGCAGCCACAGCTGCTCTGGGCACCCTGTGCCAGGGCCTGCCCACCCTCACAGGGAGGAATTTCATCCTCATCTCTAATCTAAATGTTCTCCCTGCCAGTTTGAAGCCTTTCCCCCTTGTCCTGGCACTCCAGGCTCTTGTGAATACTTTGTCCATCTTTCTTGTAGGCTCCTTCAGGTACCAGAGCTGGTTGAGAGAAGATGGTCAGGACCTTCCTCTGACCTGCAGGTCCCAAAGACACAGCTCTGAGCCACAGGAGAGTGCATCCAGCCATGCCAGGGATCCTGGAGGTGCAGATTCCCTGGAGAGCTGGCTCCCTATGCCCCAGGCTGGGTGTGTGTTGGAGCAGAGCAGCAAATAAACACCATCTCCTTCTCTGGTCCACAGCAAAATGAGTGGGCTAATATGATATGGCATTTCTTAATTATTGGATCACCAACATCAAATAAAAGACATATTAAACCTTCCAGGAACACATGCAGCTTTAAACTTAGGCTTTAAATTGAAATAAAAAATACCCCAAAGCTGGTTCAGCGCTGCTTCTCTGCGCGCCTGAAAATCAGAAATGGCTTTGCCATCTCATACTGCTTCTGTTTGTCCATTCTTCCTGTCTCTGTTTTCATGTTTTCATTTTTCTATGGCTGTGTGGAACACATTTCTCAGTTAAGTACTTGCTTTTGAGAGTTGTTGCCATAACAACCGTTTCATTCCACGATATGCACACTATCTCTGAAATACAGAATTTCTCCTTAAAGGAGCATGTGCCACACACATCAAAGAGGAATATGGACTCATTATTTTTACATTATTTTGTGGGCAAATAGATGTTTTCCAATACAGTTTTTTTTTTCTTTTCTAACTGAATTTTCTTGTTCAGTGAAACTATGGGTTTTTTAAGCATTCCTATCTCATAGTATATTTTTTGCCTGAAATCCAGAATATTAGAAGACAAGAATCTTTATTGTAGTTTCTTTTCTCCAAAGGTCTGAGAGAACTATGCTGCAGTTAATGCATTTAAAACCCATCTTATTAGACAGAAAAATTATGTAAATATAATCCATTAAAAATGCATAGTTCTTGAAGTAAAACCTCAATTTTCCTGCATGAATTGATTGTGGAAGGAGTGAAAGGGCCAAGAATAGTTTGCTTCATTTTTTAGTATCTTGCTTTTGGTGGTCTCTGCAAGAAGCATTATGTGTGCAAGTGAACAGCAAGTTTTTCTCAAAAAGTGCCCCACAAAAATATTTTATTTCTGAAATGTCAGAAAACCAGAGTTTGGAATGAGATGATCTTTAATGCCCCTTCCAACCCAGGCCATTCTGGGCTTCCACGTGCTGCTCAAACACGAGTCCTGTGGTTTGCTCACCACAGAGGTGTGAAGCCATGAGCTCCAGAGTGAATTTGGGATTTATACATTGATTTATACATTGATTTCTAGGATCCTTAGGAAAGTCAAGCTTTACATTGCAAACCCAGGGTGACCACAGCCACAAGAGCTCAAGGCCAGGGAGGGTGGAGCTCTGAGCATCCTGCTGTGGTGGAAGGTGGCCCTGCCCATGGCAGGGGGGTGGAATGAGATGGGCTTTAAGGAGATGGGCTTTAAGGTCCCTTCCAAACCATTTTGTGATTCTGGGATGGAGGAGGCTATTCCTTCCAACCCCATACCCCATTACCTGCATTGCTTCTCCACCACGGGTGATGGACACGCTTGGCACTGCGGTGCCACAACGCAACTCCTGCCTCAGGGTCAGAGCCACCACATCCCTCCTGTCCCTGCCCAGGAGCTGTCCCTGCTGCCTCACCCTGCCCAGTGAAATAAACAGGGCAGGAGATCTTTCTCCTTTTTAATGCTTTTATTAAAAATCAGCTCGGGTGGGAAGAACCGATGGGTCGCGCTCACACCACCGCTGCTCCCAGGAACGGCACGGAGGAGGAAGAGTGCAGCTTTGTCTGCTGGTCTGTAAGCAGAGCTGGGGCTTCCTTCCTCAGGAGAATTCCAAGAGATTCCCAGTTTTATAATTTGACATTTGGGGTCCTCTGTCCAGCCGACATCTTTTGAGGTGAGGGTGAGAGGTAAAAAGGGTCTTAGTGGACACTGGATTTTGTTCCTCACGTCTAGACATCACTTTGTTCCCTCAATTCCTTGTTGGTTCATTGTTTTTAGGGGTTTTTGCTAGGTTTGGTGAGGGACTTCATTTGCATGCCAACTTCATTGTCCCCTCCTCTTCACCATTTTGGGTGGCATCCTCCAGGAAGCAGCAGGGTGTTACTCGACAAAAAGCGGAATTCCCAACCATCAACAACAGGTAGTTAACGAAAAACTATTAACAACAGGTGATTACAACAACAAACAGTTAGAACTCCACCCTGGCAGCAACTGGCCCAACCTGTGAACTCTGCAACCTTTTAAAAAATGGACAGCTTTTCTACTCATAACACGCAGGAGCCATCTCATCCCTCCTGTCCCTGCCCAGGAGCCATCCCAGCCCATGGCCGTCTCACCACGGTGACCTCACGTCCTGCAGCATCACTGTCACAGCAGGCAGTGACACCCCTGCCCCAGCACACACCCAGGCACGGGGACACCCCAGGGCCACGTCAGAGTCAGCTGTTGTCACAGCCCCTGGTGGTGACAGGGCCATCAGCTTGAATTAAGATCAGGAGGGGGGAAACTTGAGAAGCCTACAGCATGGAGCCGGCAATATTCCCAAGATCCCAAAGCCATTTAGGTCGCTCTCACACCAAAATCTCTCTCCTGAGCCACAGCACAAGCTGCTCCCAGCCTTGGAGCAGCCAGGAGATGCAAGCTGGGAGCAGGAATCTGCATCTGCAGTTCACACCAGTGCATATTTTAGCTCACGTTTACAGGCTGAGGCAGCCAGGAGTGGAAGGATGTGGTAGCTAAAAATGCTGCCAGGACAGGAGCTCCTCAGCAGCTTGGAAAAGTGCTTGAAAGGTGCCTTGTTCTGCATGTGGTGGGTGCTGGGGAGGGGAGGGCAGCCACACCTTTATTTCTGACCATTGTCTGGCCCTGCTTCCAGCTCTGAGAGGAAGATATCCATGAACTGGTGCCCCATGCCCTGGGGAAGAAGTTGGACCAATCACTCATTCATCTCCTTCCAAAACCAGCTGTGGACAGTGATGCTGCATTTTACACAAATCATGTAGTGAGAAAGAGACCACGGGGGAAGTCAGAACTCCAGATCAGTTCTGAAGGCTGGGGGAGAGCAAAATTTAAGCTTCAGGATCACAAAAATGCAGAGTAGAGGCAGCAGAGGTGCTCCATTATTGCAAAATATTTCACGTGCGGTGTGCACCCCACGCGTGACTCAGGACAGATCCACCTTGTCAGTTCTGTTGTGAAACATCTCAAGGGGTTTGTGTGGTCTCAGAATGAGAGAGAGGAATGTGGCCCTTGTCATTCAGGAGTCAGGGACTTGGTCCCCAGGACATGCAGAAGGACCCATAGACAGAAATGTCTGAGTCCATCAGGTAACCAGCAGCAGAAGTGTTGAGGGAGCAGGGCATGGAGGCAAAGAAAATTCAGTCATTTATCAGAAAACATGGCTTTTTAAGGGCCACATCACAGCTCACTCTGACCTGCAACTTCTGCCAGAATCTTCTACATTTCTGGCTCCCATCACCCACAGCATCTCTGACTGTCTGTGGAGTGGAGGTGTCTGTAAGAGCCACTCCAGATCTCCTCTGCAACGGATACAGGACAAGAGTGAGGGATGTGCTCTGTGAAATCCAACTTCCTTCTCACTGGTGGGGTGCAAGGCTCTCCAGCCCAGCCCAGGAGCTGGCTGCTGGTCCTGAGTGAGCCCTGGAGCTGCAGGCAGATCCCTCCCTGTGGCATCTTGTCCCAGCACCACCTCCTCCATGACCAGTGGTTGCTCTCCCTCGGTGTCCTTGAGCGCCCTGGCAGCCACCAGCCCTTTGGAGGCACAGCCACCTCCTCCAGCAGCCTGGGACAGAGCCACCTCCTGCAGCAGCTCCCCAGGAGCTGCTCTGAACCCTCTGCCAGCAGGAACATTCCATTGATTTATTAATGAAGGGGGCTCACAAACACATGCTGGTGTGCTCCATGAAATAGCCTTCAGCTTGTGCTGATTACTCGTGTTTTACATCAGCCTGATGTTTTCTAGATGGGTTTCAATCAATACAATGGCCTTTTTAGCACACATTACCGCTGCCTTTGGCTAACCAACCATCACATTTCTTCTCAAGTGCCCATTTGCATCAAACTAACCCCAAAGATGCATCAGCTCTCCTTTGACTGCCACCTGAGCTGACGCAAAGGTTCCCATTTAGGTTTCAAAATGCCTTGCACACTCAAGCTTCCTTGCTGAGTGCTTCAGACAAGATGTTGGATGTGTTGTGTCATTCATGTCAGAGTAATTCTCCACACAACTTTCCTCACAACTGCAGCATGAATATTCAACTCTCTCTTCTTTTCCCCCCCGACTCAAGTTTGCCTACACTAGCTTTGGGGTCAAGGCAGCTCCAAGAGGTAAATGCCAGCAGTCCGCTGAGAATGGGGGAAATATTTTGGCTGAGCAGGTGTGGAGTTGTGCACTGATGTGGTTTCATCCCTTCTGGTACCCATGGTGGCTGTTTCTAGGTCAGCTCAGATCTGGCCCCCAGAGCTGCTCTCATATGCTTTGCTCAGCACCGTTAACCTCTGCTCCTGGATGCCACCCAAGGTTTTCATCCAAGGTTTTCATTGGGAAGCAATGGTTATGGTATCTGAGTGACCTTTGGAAAAATAGTAGCAATTTTTACATTTTGTAATTTTTAAAATTTTAAGGTTTTAGTTTTTTTTTTTAATGTTGGACCCTGTCTTTGAATATCCAGCAATCCTTTAGGCTTGCCATTAAAATAATATGTGGCAAATGGCTCTGCTCCTAAAGCAGCACAATTGTCCTTTTGATCAGCATTCCAGTTAGTCCAGCCAAACCCAGCCATCTTTGCCACCAGCTCTGGTTTTAATGCTCCAGCTGCACTTATACTGTTTAGGTCATCCTGGCCAAACCTGCAATTCCACATTTCCCTGGAAGGGCACAGAGCATTTTGCCTGTTTTAAAGGCCCATTCTTCGTTGGTAGTAAAATACACACTGTTAAATAACACAGCTGTTGTCTTCATTTGTTCAGGAGTGAAGTGAAAGCAAACAAGGAAGGGAGGGGGAAGGGACCTTCTTGTGCCAATGTTGCTTCCACACACACGCACCATGGACAAGCTTCCCAAGTCCACTGTTTCCTTATTTAGATGCTGACTTTGGTGAATTCCTCTGGCCACTGCTTGGAGCTTGTTGGCATTTATTTAGACATGACAGAGTGACAACAGGCCAAGGACAGTGCCATTCCTGCCTCTTATAGATGGATAATGAGATGATTTGCTCTGGCAATTCAGGGATAACTATTGTGTGAATATTAAGAAAAGCTTTAATGATGTATAGTTATGTGTGACTGTGTTCACAGGGGTCTTAGGATGAGGGAAGAGATGAGGATCTGACTCCATGTTTCAGAAGGCTGATTTATTATTTTATGATATATATTATATTAAAACTATACTAAAAGAATAGAAGAAAGGATCTTATCAGAAGGCTAGCTAAGAATAGAAAAAGAAAGAATGATAACAAAGGTTTGTGGCTCAGAATCTATCAGAGCCAGCTGGACTGTGATTGGCCATTAATTAGAAACAACTGCGTGAGACCAATCACAGATGCACCTGTTGCATTCCACAGCAGCAGATAATCATTGTTTACATTTTGTTCCTGAGGCCTCTCAGCTTCTCAGGAGGAAAAACCCTAAGGAAAGGATTTTCCATTAAAGATGTCTGTGACAGTTATTGTAGTTTAGATGTCCTCTGTTCTCCCCATAGTTCCCTTTCTCCCCCTGTATTGTTACCATCAGACAGCTGGGGTTGTCTAGGACAGGTACAAAGAAGCTGCACATGTGCCCCTTGCATGGGGCAGTTGGGAATGGAAAAGCTTGGTGCTTAGGGGGTGAGGCAGATAACACCTGATCTCCAATCCAGTTACAAGCAGGCAGTCTCCACCAATAAATGGCAAAGAAGAGCTGACTGACAGAGCTTGGGAGGGGCCAGGGCTGGCTGATGCACCCCCCCCCAGGGGGATAAAAGACTGAGAATCCATCCTGAAGCTGAACCTGCCATGTCGTATTCATCCCACTGCTGCAGCTTTTTCCTTATGTAGACCTTTGTTGTATTTTTGTCAAGGTTTAGTAAACCTCTTCAAATTTTCAAAGTGAGCAGTTGTTCTCACATGCCTCACCCTCCCACACCTCCTTCCCCACCAGTCACACAGGCCATCCAAGCCCACGGTGATTCTGCCACCAGGTGGGACAGCTGGACCCTCCACATCCAGGTGCCTTTGAGGCTTGCTGAGCAGAATGAGGTAAAACACTGGAATGAGATGGAAGGGGGCTGTGGCAGGGGGATGTCTGACAGCCCCAGGGAGATGTGGTGCTCTCAGGCAGTGGCTGTGCCACCAGATCTCCAGAAGAGGAGCAGGTGCAGCCTTAGGAACCAGCCAGACATGAGCAAGTACCAGAGCACCATGGGCACCAGGCAGTGAGTGCTTTCATCCCTGATTTGTGAGAAGCCCACGCTGGACAGAGATCACTGAGTTATCTCCCCTGCCCAACGTTCTCTGGAGCAGCAGGGCTCGTGTGATCCAGATCCAGCCACGCTCCAGTGCTGCCCTGCTGGGGAGGTGTTTGCCTCTTTTCCTGGAGTGCTTTTGTTCTTCCTCATGTTCAACACTCGCCCTGGACCTGGAAACACGTTTCACACCAAGCAGCCCAGACAACTCCTGCTGCCAGCCATCAGCTCTTCCAGGTATCAGCATTCCCATTGCTTGAGTTCCCTGTAAAAACCCAGAGCTGCTCTGTCTCTGAGGTCTGTACAAACACACAGCACTGCAGCTCTGCAGGAGCTCTGGAACTCTGGAAACCCAGGGACAGATTGGATATCTAAGCACAGATATGTTGTACCAAAGAAATGGGATAGCTGAGAATTCCTCATGGATGCAATGGGGCCTATGGGAGACCCACTGCCTCTTGACACTCTGAGGCACCTTAGATTTCTGTCTTAAGGCACTTTATTCACAAACCCCTGCTTTCTTTTTGGCTTCCAGAATATTTGAATGGGTGCTCCAGGATCTGCAGAACACCGGCACCCCATGTGTGGTGGGTGCTGTGTATGAGGTCCATGGGGTAGGAGGGTGGTCAAAAACTGGCCTAAGCTATGAGTGGTTTGAAAAAATATCACAGAAAACTTTGGCAACAGAAATATTCTTGCAAGTAACCTGGACTGACGGGATGAGGGAGTATTGAGTGGCCCATGAAGGATTCTGCTCCTTGCCATGAGCCCAAGGGGGGCTTTACTTCTGGCATGGCTGTTTCCAAAGCCCAGAATAACAGTGGGCTGATGAGAAACTTCGTGGCCTCCTGCACTGTGAAAGCTGAGAGCTGCAACAGGAAAGGGAGAGGGGAAGGTGGGGCAAAAAGGCAACTGTGAATATTGGCGTGTGGGACTGGGCAGGGAATCTTACTGCTACTTTCACCAGGAGTTATCAGCTCATCTCACATTTCTGAGCCAAAAACAACTTTCTGAAGGCAGCAAAAGTGGACCTAGTTCATCATCTTGCCTGCAGTCTGTTGCTCTTCCCCAAAAAGAGGGAGGAAACCCTCACCTCTGCATGGACAATAGAGAGGATGTGTTAATTATACCTTTATTCCATGAAGACAGTTGTAAGAGCTGAAATGAGGGATGCAGGACTCCAGGGGCTCTCCAAAATGCAGTTTATTGTATCCAAGAGTTACAGCAGCCCAGGGTTGTGGGTGACAGAGCTGTGCCTACAGCTGTCAGCTCCAGCTGCAGGCAGGCCTGGAGACCCTTTGGTTTTGGTTACATTGCATTCTATACTTTGCTGAGCATCTTAATACAGCAGAAGCAATCTATACCTTAACTATTACCTATAGCCTATCATAACTGCTGTAATTACCATATTCATGTTACTGTTCTCCAATCACTAAAAGTCAGTACATTACAGTTTAAGCTAGAAGTTGGTTTTCAGTTTTCTTGCAGTGGAAAATTCTGAGACCTTTTTTCTACTTACCACATTTGCTGCCTTGTTTGCCTGTGCCATCTTTCTGCTTGGTAAAAACATCTTCTTGTTTGGGGTGGGTTTATCCTTTGCTCTAAGCCATAAAACCCCTTCTAACCAACACACCCTTTGCCTTCTTGGTTATCCAGTAAGACTGGCTCAGCAATTCTTTTCTTCTATATCAAAACTTGCTTCCATCTCTATTCCTTCATCAGACTCTACATTTAAAAATCTTTCTGCTAAGCACACATATCTGTGAGACTCTCTTGTCAAACTTTCATCCTTCCCAACAGACAGTGAAAAGCAAATCCAGTCATAGGTGGGGTCCCAGCTTGGGGAAAACTCCCTCATCCCACTACTCCAGCCTGGAGCTCTCTCTGGGTCCTGGTGAGCTGCTTGCCCTGGTTCCTGTGCTGAGGTGCTGTTCCCAACTGGCCTTTGCTCCTGGTTTGCTCTGGTCCCCACACAGGCTCTGGTTGCATTTCCTTGGTCAGGGCTGGCCAATGGTCCCTGCTGTGACAGGAACAGCCGTGCGCCAGCAGCTCCTCCCTGCTGCCCTCAGCTCTGTTCTGGCAGAACAGCCCAGGAGAGGGGCTGGGGGCTCCAGAGGAGACAAGAGAGGGTCAGAGACACTGCTTGGGCTGCAGAGCCCAGAACACAACACATCTCTTCATTCTAGAGGCAACGTGTCAAGCTAAATTGAAGACACTAAATGTAATTGCAGTTTGCTTTAGCAAAACACACTCTCAGCCGCCTGCGAGAGCCGTTTAAGCACCTAGTGCTCCTGATCCAAACATCAGCACGTTTGTGGGATTACAGCTGCAGCCCAGCCCTGGGGGGAGCTTTGCACTGGCTTCAGGGAGCTCTCCAGGGCTGGGAGCTGCACCAGGAACCTGGAGCTCCCAGGGTGGGTTAACCCTTTCTGCAGACACACAGAATCACAGAATCACAGAATTTCTAGGTTGGAAGAGACCTTTAAGATCATCGAGTCCAACCCATCTTCTAACACCTCAACTAGATCATGGCACCCAAGTGACAGATCCAGTCTTTTTTTAAACACATCGAGGGATGGTGACTCCACCACCTCCCTGGGTACACGTGAACAGGGTGACAGCATTGTCCCTTCAGGGGTACAGGACAGCAGCATTGCCCCTCCAGATGAACAGGATGGCAGCATTGTCCCTCCAGGGGGAACAGGACAGCTGTATTGTCCCTCCAGGGATACAGGGTGACAGCATTGTCCCTTCAGAGGTACAGGGTGACAGCATTGTCCCTCCAGGGATACAGAACAGCAGCACTGTCCCTCCAGGGGCACAGGACAGCAGCATTGTCCCTCCAGGGGTACAGGGTGGCCAGCAGGGCCACTCCAAGCCAGGAGTACTTGCCATCAGGCTGTGCACCATGGAAACCACTGGCTGTAGCAGGAAGGACCAGGTCAGCAAACCAGCAGCTCCTACAAAACCAGCCAGAGGCCTTGGCACAATGAGATGAAATGGGAATATAAGGTGGGCAGCAGGAAGCTTGAGTAATTTCCCAGAGTGAGATCTATCAGGTTCTGGAGTAATCCCTCCAGGGAAATGGTGGCAGGTCCACACACCTTTAGAAATTCAAACTAAATGAAACACAAGACAATGGAGAGGAATGTATTTGCAGTGCCTTTCCAGTGTGATGGAGAAAGAGAGTCTGCAGGAGGATATGAGGGAAACCTGTGGTCCGGATTTGCAGCAGCCTGCCAGCAACTGAGAGGGAGGAGGAGGGGGATAGCTGGTGGATGGCAGTGCTGGGATACAGCTCTGTCTCCTGAGGGCAGCTCTGGGGGACACAGGGACAGTGCTGAAGCACCTGGGGGAGATGGACCCACCAGGGAGGACAGGCTGTGGGCACTGGGAAATGAAAAACACGGACAGATCCACACCTGCACGGTGGCCTGAAGTGGGATGGGGAGAGAGAAGGGGATGAGACTTTGGTAGAAGTGAGGGAAGTGCTGAGGGGAAGGGGGAGATGTGGTGAGAACAGGAGGAGGGCCCTGAGCATGACCCAGCTGTGCTGATCTGCACACAGGCACCAGGAACAGACCCAAAGGAGCTGGAAACCTCCTGGATTCTGCCCAGGCTGCCGTCCTGGGAAAAGCAGGTTCCAGCCATGAGGTCCTTTTGCCATCCTCTCCTTGCCCTGTGCTGGGCTCTGTGCCCAGGAGGGGCAGCACCAAGGACCAGCCATGGTTGATGCTGCTGCTTCATATTTTCCTCTTCTCTTCCCATTTTTCTTGGAGAGGGAGAGTGAAAAGCCATCGAGATGGGAATTGCTGAACTTTCAAACTTCATGCAAGCTGTTTCACCAGCTGAACATGTAGCCTGAATCTATGTTTCCAACCATAGTGAAGAATTTACTTTGGCATTGGTTTTTTTGTTGAAAATAAAACTGAACTGAGGGCAGGATGTTGTCCTTAACTAGTTTGAGATGACTAATTATTAAACTCATTTTCTAAAGGTTACCGTATACAGAAAAGCAATTATACAGAGATTAAAACAAGTTCAGAAACCTGATTCATTCTGAAACTATGGTAAACCCAAATCTTGTACTATTTCTGATTTTTAATGACCTCAGGAACATTTTATTTAACTTAGATGTCAAATGCAATTCTGAAATGAGAGATTAAACACATTTTGTGCTTTTCTGTCCTTTTTTTTTCCTTTTTCTTTTTTTTTTTTTCCTTCCCCCTACATAGCACAGTGCACAAATTTCCAGTGCTAATTCTGTTAGTGGATTTCAGCAGGCTGGCAGGAAAGCTGTGCATGGAGACAGGATCCTGCTTAACGCCTGGGTGGCTGCACTCCTTTGAGACACTCCTGGCTGGGCAATGGGTGCAGCCCCAGAATCCCCCCCCCTCCATCAGACCCCTCTAAACCTCAGCCTGTGCTTTGGGGTGTGGGGGATGACACCAAACAGGGTCTAATGATGTTTTTCCTCCTCAGGGCTGCTCCCCACTTGTTCTGGCCCTGACACAGTGACCCCTGGAGGCTTTTGTTCATGTGGATTATCTGTAAAAAGCCATAATTTGGTTTTGTTTTATTTTTTTGGCAGTTCCTCTGGTCCCAGTCCCTCAGGGGCATCCTGCCTCACGGTGCTGGCACTGAGCAGCACCAAATCTTTGGTTTCTTCTGCTCTGGGGCATGGGGCAAGGGGAAAATGCCCATTTTTAAGCAAGGAGAAAAACTCCCCCGACCTGAGGACAGAAGGAAGGTCGACATGAGATATGATGTACACATGTTCCATTCTTGCTTTTTTGGTGTCTGCCTCTGACCTCTGACCACCTCCATCCCAATCCTTGAGGTCATTCCTGGGACTTTACCATCAGTCAGGTCATGTTGAAGCAAATCTCAGCTCATCCAAGCTGTGAATGGGAGTGCAAGAGGCAGAAAGAATACATTTTGGAAGGGTTCTGGGGAAAATATCGCCTTGCTTTTGTTTCTTGTCTTTATTTGTCCTCCATAGGGGTAAAAATGAGTAAAAGGGACTTAGGACTGAGCATTTGGGTTTGTGCTTCTAACAGAACATGAAGTTGTACTCCTGAACATCCCAGCTTCCCCCAGGCTGACCAAAGACAGAAGTTGTTACCCACAGGAGCAACGCTGGTCTCATTTTCTGTCTCCTAAAGATAAAGACAGCCAAGCAATAAACAAGGTTTTTAAAACCACCAGCTGTAGGTGAAGAGTTCCCAAAATACAGCTGCACCACTGAGGAGCTCACACAGCAAATCCCTCCCTGCTCGCTGCCCTTCACCCCACTCACACCAGTGCCACCCTCCCTGCTCATCCCCTCTGTGCCCTCATCCCCCTGCTCAGAGGCACCCCCAGATGGATCTGGGACTGGCAAACTGGGGCTAAATGCACCGATTTGGGGCCAGAGTTTAAAAGCTGCATGTTTCACTTGGACATGCACTAACCAAAGGCTCTGCTGTTACCGCATCAGAACGACTTCGTTTGGACAATGGAGCCTCAATTTGCTGCTGCTGCTGCTGCTGCCCACACTGAGGTGAAAACTTGTGTGAAACAACATGGAACACTCCATCTTCAGCTCAACCAAGCATGCAGTGGGCTTCCCTTTTTCCTCAGGAGCTGATTTCACTGTTCAGGGCTGTTGGGATTCCAGTTGTTGGTTTCCTGATCTCTGAGCCTCAGGCTGGGCCCTCCCTGGGGGCTCCCCTGTTGGGGCAGACCCTCCTGGGGTGGTTTTGTGTCAGGAAAGAGACACACACTGGATCTTTTTGGTCTTCAGGTTCTTGTTTATTATTATCTTATCTAGAGTTTTGCACACTGTCCACACCAGGCTCAGCACGCTGGAAAAGCACCACAAAATGGCCAGCAATCTCCTGTTCCAAGGTCTTTTAAAGCTAAACTATCCAATTAAGAACTGTCACCTGGATTATTTTCCCTTTTAACCCAATAACTGATCCCACAGAGCCCCTAATGAGGTCTTTTCTGCCCAATTACAAAATGCCACCCAAACCCAGGGAGAAGAAGGAAGAAGAAGCATGAAGAAGAAACCCAGGATGACACCCTGTGCCCTCCATCTTGCTTCCATCCACAACACACTAAAAATCCCAAAACCTCAATTTCTCACCAAGTGATACACCTGCACTACTCTCTATAATCTGTTTCACACTTTTGTGGGTTCCAGTCTATCTTGAAGTCTGGGAAACTTTCTCCAGGAATGAGGGTCACAGTCAGTGCTCCCCTGGGGGTCAGGGCACCCCAGAGCAGAGAGAGAAATATTCCCTGTGCCCTGGGTTTGCACACTGGGCCGTGCACATCTTGCTGTTTGCAGCCAGGCTGGGTTTATTGCCCAGCTCCAGGCCAGGCTCTGGGCCAGCCTGGTGTGCAGCTGGCACAGGCACAGCAAGCTGTGGGACCAGCTCTGCCCCCACAGCGTCCCAGCTGTCCCCAAGGACACCCAGAGGATGCTCCTGCCTGGCTCTGCAGAGCTGCAGGAAGGATCTGAGCAGGTCCCACGCTCGAGCCATGGCAGCAGAGCTGGATTTCCCAAGCTGTTCCAGGATTACACAGTGCTCACAGCTGGAAGAGTTAACCCATCCCTGCAGGGACAGCACCTGCCCGGCCTGCCCTGGCCACATCCCCTGTGCAACAGGGCTTCATCCCGCAGGAAACACGGTGCTCCCGATGGCTGGGGATTAATTAGTGCACTGGCATCTTAATTCAAGGCGCACACTGGCCTCTAGTGGGCACAGGCAAATCCTGTGTGATGGCAACTCCGGAGCTCTCACAGCAATGGGGACAGCACAGATTATATCAGTTATGTTTAAAATAAAATAAAATAAAGTAAAATAAAGTAAAATAAAATAAAAAATAATATAAAATAAAATGAAATAAAATAATGTAAAATAAAGTAAAATAAAATAAAGAAAAATAAAGTAAAATAAAGTAAAATAAAATAAAAATTAATTAAAAAGTAAAATAAAGTAAAATAAAATAGAATAAAAATATACACTCTTGTATATGTCTGTTCATGCTTTATAGACGTCTGGTTTTTTTCATGTATTTCTATCCTCACAAATAAATATCTATTTGCCCATGTGTTTGTATATACACACATCTACATGAGCTGTTATTCTGTGGATGTCATAGTGCTGCCTTATACTCGATTTCTCTCTGGTCTCAAACTCCATGAGTTTCTGTATTGTCCCTTTCTGGCAGACCCAAACCAGCTCCCTGTGAAGCAAAGCTGAGCCATGGAATTAAAATCCAGCAGAACTCTGGGGCTGGGTGGTGCTTTGGGGAATCTATGGACACTGCACATTGACTGATGGCTCCTTCTGGGCCCAAATGGGCTGGAATCCAGAGAGGAGAGTGACAAAACTGGGAGGGGAAAAATCATTTTGAGACTTTGAGATGAAAACCAGCTCCTCTATGAAAATTCAGGAGGGAGAAAAGTTGGTTTGGGCACACAGGGCAAGTGGGATGCTTTGGTCCATCAGAGATGTCTGACCAAGCAGATCCCAAAAGTGGGAGCCTGAGGAGCAAGGACTTCCTGGGCTGGGCTGCAAGGGAAAATCAGAGGCCTGGACCTATTTCTGCTGAAATCAGTAGTACATGAGTAGATTTGCTTGGTTCACTGGCAGATCTGAAGGGAGCACAGCCAGATCCCTGCCTGAGGAACCTCCTGCTGCTCTCAGCTGGGGAGAGCAGGGGAAGCTGCCCCTGATGCTCACTGGGAAGAAAGGAACTCCTGAGATCCAGTCTTGGACAATCTGATTGCCCAGCAGCTGGCACAGCCCCATCTCAGGGCTGGAATGATAATTTGGTTTAAAAGGGACCACTAAAGGTCTTCTAGTGCAGCCTGCAGAGATCTCTCTGCTGATGGATCCAGCACTGATGATGGTTGTATTTGTTAATGGAGATGATCCTTTAAGGCATTCAATCCCTGGCCCAGGACACAGGACCTCCTGGAGGGCCAGGACAGGGGCAAGAGCTCCCCAGCACTGCCCTGTGCTCTGCTGAGCTCCTTCATTAGCTCCTGTTCAACCTCCAAGGATTGCCTCCTTCCCAAGGGGATCTCATCCTTCATTCCTCTTCCTTTCCAGATCCCGGTGCATCAGAAACGTGCCACACTTTCAAATATGATTTTTGACACCCCCAGCCCCCTCCCTGGGCAGCTGCCACCTTCAGCAGCCATCTGACCTGCCCCAGTTTCCTGCACTGGGAAGTGCCCGGCTGGGATGGGTCTCCTGGCAGAGCCCAGGTGGAGCTGCTGGGGCAGTTCTGCAGAGCACCAGGGCAAAAACATCACATCCACCACCCTTGAGTGAGTGAGGAAATGGCCACAGACAGCCCCAAAACCCTGCTGGTCCTTACATCTCCAGGCTGCTCTGGCCATAAATGCGATTTTGCCACGTGATCCACAGGCAGCTTAACAGGGGGCAGCTCCAACAAGGGAGAAATGAGCCACTCATGGACTGAGGAATCACAACAGCTTTAGCAGCTCTCAAACAGCCACCTTATCTGCTAGGCAGGGGGAAAAGGGATATTTACTGACTGCAGGATGACAGGAGAGGAGAGGAGAGGAGAGGAGAGGAGAGGAGAGGAGAAGTTTCTATAAAAGCTGTGGGGGACTCACAGGAAGACAAACAGGCAGCTGGCATGGCTGGGGCACATGGGAAAGAGGCAGGAAATGGGATGTGTGTTGTTTTCAGCAGGAGCTCAATGCCCCCAGTGCTGGGCAGGGGGAGCTGGATCATGAGCCCAGGCTTTTATCCCACCACTGGGGAGGAGAGGACAGGAGGACAAGGCCAGACAGAGAGATCCATCAGGAAATGTACCTGGATGCTCAGAGAAGCTGTGGATGACCCATCCCTGGGAACATTCACGGTTAGGTTGGATGTGGCTCTGAGCAACCTGGTCCAGTTAAAGATGTTCCTGCTCACTGCAGGATGAGTTTTTATATCCTTTCCAAACCCAAACCAGTCTGGGATTCTGTGAAATAAGAAAGGCTCTGAAAAACACAAAGGGATTTCAGGCTCCCTTCAGAAACAGCTCCAGAATCTCCAGGGCAGGGCAGGGGTTGGAGCAAACTTGGACAATTGAGAAAAAATATTTTCTCTGCACTCTTTATCCTACAGGATGAGAAGCCAAAGTATAGAGGTAGAGAGGAAGGATCACCAGGACAACCTAATCCCAGCATTAATTCCCTCTCTAGCACAAGAAGCAGACCTGACCTATCAAGTTGTTGCTGTAAATATTTCTGCTTAGTAGCCAACATAAAAATGAACATGAGTTCTTGATCCAGGCACAGCAAGGACAGGGTTTTTTCCCCCCCACCTGAGTGAAATAGGGAAAAAATAAAATCAGGGATTGTTTTGACTCCCTTTGAAACATTTTGACTTCCACTGAAGAAACTCCCTTGGGTGCCAGGACATTATTTACCATTGGAAATGGTTTTTGTGCCTTTGTAGTTTGTGTTCTCCCAGGCAGGTGCCATCTCAAAATAAAAGTGGGAAGATTTTGTTTTGGAGATTTTGAACTGATTTTTTTTGCTTCTCTTTTCTTTTTTTTGTCAACTACCAAGTGAAACATTTTGTTCAAAAAATGCCTAAACAAAATATTTTGACATTTTCAAAATGTTCTCTTGTTCCCTTTAGCCAAAACACATTGCTATATTCAAAGCAAATTCACAGATCCTTTCAGCCCTTCCAAAATGCTCTGGGTTTGCTGAACTGCACAGTGATGGAGAGATAATCCTGCAGCCACTGGGGCTGGGTGAGGGGCAAGGAGCATGGAGGGAACTGAGATGGGCTTTGAGGAGTCAGAGAGGGGAAAATGAGGGAGGCAACAGCTTGGGGGTGCCAGGAGGAGGTGGGAGAAGCTGGGAGAGGATGAGATGGAAAGAGTCAGGGCTGAGCAGCTCTGTCGGTGTGGGTGATGAGGTTCGTGAGGTGGCTTAGGGGTAGAAAAATCTGCCCAAAACAGAGCCAGACACAGTTTTTGTGCCCACCACCTGTGCTACAGCTGCTGCAGGGAGGAGGAAGACCCATCCCTGCTCCCTAGCAGGCCATGCAGACACTTGGATGTGCTCCTGGGCTGCGAGCCCCTTCCTCCTGACACACCAGAGCTCCAGGAGGAGAGCTCTGCTTGCAGCTTCCCCTGGGGAGAAACAGGAGGAAAACAAAATACCCACAGCTGAAAGGCTCCATTGATTCTGTTCACTGCAGACTGTGGAAAGAATCCAGCCACCAGCACCACGGGAAGCTGCTCCCAGCTCTCCATCCTGGAGCTGCTCCAGGGTGGATGGGGCTGTGGGACACTGTGTGTGAGGCAGAGGGATGGGCACCATGCATTCAGTCTCCTCTTCCTCCTCCTCTCCAGGCCAGCCAGTTCTGGGGATGTCATTTGGGCTGGATGTTTCCTGTAGAAGTCCCCTCCACCTCTAAGGGCTGGCAGAGGGGCACTGGGAGTTGAGGGGCTGTCACAGACACATTTTATGAAAAATCCTTTCCTTAGGATTTTTTTCTCCTGAGAGGCCTCAGGAACAAAATGCAAACAATGGTTATCTGCTGCTGTGGAATGCAACAGGTGCATCTGTGATTGGTCTCATGTGGTTGTTTTTAATTAATGGCCAGTCACAGCCCAGCTGGCTCGGACTCTCTGTCCAAGACACAAGCCTTTGTTATCATTCTTTCTTTTTTATTCTTAGCTAGCCTTGTGATGAAATCCTTTCTTCTATTCTTTTAGTATCATTTTAATATAATATATATCATAAAATAATAAATCACCTTCTGAAACATGGAGTCAGATCCTCGTCTTTTCCCTCATCCTCGGACCCCTGTGAACACCATCACATGGGGCAGCTGCTGTGGAGCTCAGCTCTCCCTGCCAGCCAGGAGAGGAGGCAAACCCGGGGTCTGGATTCAGGAGAGAGGCAGCTGCAGAGCATTTACTGTGCCAGTGAAAGAACTCAGCCACCAGCACCATGGGAAGCTGCTCCCAGCTCTCCATCCTGGAGCTGCTCCAGGGTGGATGGGGCCATGGGACACCCCATGTGTGTGTGGGGCAGAGGGATGGGCACCATGCATTCAGTCTCCAGTTCTGGGGGTGTCATTTGGGCTGGATGTTTCCTGTACAAGTCCTCTCCACCTCTCAGGGAGTTGCACTGGGAGCTGTGGGGCAGCTGCTGTGGGGCTCAGCTATCCCTGCCAGCCAGAAAAGGAGGCAAACCCAGGGCCTGGACCCAGGAGAGAGGCATCTGCAGAGCATTTACCCTTCTGGGTGCCATCCCAGCCCGTTTCCATGGCAAAGGGAGAGGCAGGGCACGATCAGCCATGGCTGCCACTCGTTGGGCCCTGTTATTTGTATTGTATTTCCTGTTATCTCACAGAGTTACACGGGATTCCCGGCTGAATCATGAGGTTCATGACCTTCACAGATCCTCGGCTGCTGGGGACACTGTGGGTGGCTGCTATAATTAGTGACTAATTTGGTGAATTCAGCAGCGCAGGCCTCACATCAGCCTGGCACAGCAGGTGCCACCAGCAGGCCTCAGTGGCAGGTTGGTCACAGTTCCCCATGGGTGACCCTGTTTGCAGCACAGCTGTGGAAACAAGGATGGGAAGGTGCTCTAGGACCCATGTGGAGACCCACAAGAGACATCCCAAACTCTACCCCCATCCCATGGAGCTGTCCTGCCCCAACACACAGCATGCAGTGATGATGGTCTCCACATCATCCGTGTCCACACCATAGAACAGCCCCTGGAGCCCCATGATGGAGAAACCCCTGGGCTTGCAACAGCAGAAAACAGGGGATGCTGAGAGGAAGGCAAAAAAATGGAGTTTGAGGGAGGCTGTGGAAGGATTGGGGTTTGTTTGATGTTTTGAGCATCACACCAGTGGAAGGTGTTCTGGGAGCTCAGCACTGGGGCCTGAGTTCATCCCAGGGTGGCTGATGAAGGTGATCCAAACTGGGAACAGCAAGGAAGAGATTTGGAGAATTTTGGTGAAATAGCATGAAGGCAATTCCAGACTGGCCAAGCTAGATGAAAGCTCTGCTCTTAGCCTTCCTCTGGTAGTGGTCAGGAGCCAAGACATGACCAGGTGGGACATTCTCAGAAGCTTTAAAGGGACTTTATTTATTTAAATAAAGCAGAGCAGCCCTCCACCCCTACCCTCCACCTTCTAGCTCTCTGGAGCTGCCTGGGACATTGGTGCCTTCCACATAATCCAACATGGTGTGGGGTCTCCTGGGCAGGATTCAGCATCTCCCCATCTTGATCAGGCCACTACAAGGCCAGTTTTCCCAGCAGAAGTTTTGGCCCAGCAGTTTATCCTCCCATCAGCAGCACAAAGCTGCACAGATGGAGGATTTCAAGGGGAAATTATTTAGATATAAGAGATTATCAGGTATACCTCGATGTCAGCTGAGCTTATGGACTTAATGCAGAATGATGAATCACCCATCCAAACACATATTATTTTCCCTGGAGGTATTGTCCTGTGAAATTTATTTCCCACTGAAGGGCCTTGTAAATCATTTGTAGCAAATAAACCACAGTATTTCCAACCCTACATGTTCTAAAATCTGGACTCTTGTCTGAAGACTGGCCCAAAAGCCATGAGATCTTTCCCTTCTGCCAGTTTTAGGAGATGGACCTCTCTGCTTTCTCATCTTTTTCTGCTCTCTCACTCATTTTCCAAGCTTCTCTCTTCACTCCCCACTCCTGGCTGTCTGTTATTATTCATTTCCCTGTCCTTGTACTGCTGGAAGACACAATTTGGCCCAAAGCATTGCAAACCCAGGCACTGAATCACTCCCATCACCAGAACCAGAACCAGCCCAGAGCTGTTGTGGGATTTGGGAGGCAGGGATTGTCCCTGATGGGGAGCAGTGCACAGAAGCACACACTCCATGGCAGCCCTCTGCTTTTTCCAATCAGCTGTGGGTTTGCTGGGGTTAGCCAGGACAGGCTGTGCTGTCTCTTTGGCTCAAGCCATTTTTGAGGCTCTGTGGGGTAATTTTGGCAATGATTCCATTCTCCATTCTCCACTCCAGGGAATGGATGCAGAGTGTCCCAAGCATGGCTAAAGGTTAACAGACAGTTTTCTTACTGGGGGTCTTCTCCATCCTCTGCCTGGGGACAGTCCTGACCCACAGCTCCTTTCCCACTGCTCCATGTCACCCCAGCTTGATGCTCTCCTCCCTTTCTGCCTCTTAGAGCTTTGTTTGGAGCTGGACATTCATTGAGCTGGACTTGATGATCTGTGTGGGTTCGTTCCAACTCAGGGTATTCTGATTCCATGATCCCCCTTTCTTGGTGTCCTTTCCAGCCATCCTTCACAGCTGAGGGGGTTGTCTCCACCTTGGAGGCCACCATGAACCTGCTGGCCAGAGATCAGCCTGGGCCTCCACCACTGCCCTCCAGTGCAGCAGATCCTTTGGCCACCTCCACAGCCAGCCCACACTTTAGGGGCATCAACACCCACCTCTCCTTGAAACAAGCTGGTGGAGGAGACCCTCTCCAGCAGCTCTCTCTGGAGCAATGGTTGTGACAGGAAATGTAATGGGAAATGGCTCACAGCAGGACCAGGGCTCCTTGCCACCAACCTCAGGGCCTGAGGAGTTTTCTGAAATACTGGAGATCATGGGTGCTGCAGCAGCAGATTTTCACCTTTCAGTGGACATTAGGAGGGAATAATTTGTGCCGAGCAAAGTCTGCAGCAGTTGCTGCCCCATATCTGATCATCTCCCACGATAGCAGCTCGGCCCTATCTGATCCAGCAGTTATTGAAAACTCAGCTGAGTGTGACTGGGATCATTTTTCAGGGTTTTCATGCTGCTCTTTAACCACGGTGAAAATTAAAGAGCCGACTATGGAACGGGAGAAAGCGCTGTACTTTCACTATGACACTTTCTGGTAATGAGATATTTATTAATGTTCATTTCTTCTGAAAGGAAACAAACCAAACCCAATCCCTTATCTCTCTCTCGGTGTTTAAGTTATGAGTAACACGGGAAGCTTTTAGGCCATGAGACAGCAAATACACCCTGCCTGGGAGCCTGTGGGTGTAGGAGATGCAGTGATAAAGCCAAGATAGATCAAATCACTCCCATTTACCTAGAGCTTTCTGCAGCTCTTGAAATGATGGCGGGATTGAAAGATGCTTTGTCTTTTTTATGAGAAAAGCAGCTGTGATTTAGCAGTTTAATCACTTTTGTCACAAAGAAATGCAAAACAAAGCCCATCACCAGGATGGATTTTTTTTTCAAAGCTGTATTTTGTTTCCTATCAGTAAGGAATGATTTTAAATGCTAATGGTGGGCTGAGATAGACACATAGGAAGCAAAGTCATTGCTTATACAGCAGCCAGGCACAGATCAGCTCTCTGAAGCTGCTGTCCCACTAAGAGCTTAGCAGTGGTGTTCATGGTCAAACTCTGCTGATTCTGGGTGCTGGTTGTCACAGGCTGACCTGAGGGTGATTTAGAATTAGCCACATAACCAAGAGCTGCCTTAGCACCTTACAGGGTTTGGCTCACAGGGTTTTGCCAATCTCAGGTGACTTCTGAATGACCTTGTTGAACCTGCAGCTCACAGGCCTGGCTGCTGCAGCTCCTGGCACACACACCCTGAGTTCTGGCAGCCTTGACTCCCTCCCACGCTCCGGACATGCAAACTCCTCTCTGCTCCACACACGGGCCCTGGGGTGAGAGGAGATGAGTTTCTTAAGAAGTAATTCTTTCCTTTGTCATTACCATCACACTCATGTGATTTATTAGCAGGGATGGAAATTTTACAGAGCTCTGCCAAGGAAGCTGTGGGTCTCACCAAGCCCTGCTCCCACCCCAACCGCAGCTCCCTGCACCAGGTGATTTCCCAGCTGCCCAGCCCCAGCTTCTCACAACAATCACAGAATGGTTGGGGTTGGAAGGAACCTTCCAGACCATCTTGTTCCGCCCCCCTGCCATGGGCAGAGACACCTTCCATATCCCAGGTTGCTTACAGCCCTGTCCAACCTGGCCTTGGACACTTCCAGTAATGGGAAGTGGTTTGGGATCTTTGTCTTATACCTTCCTATTTCCTCTTCCTCACTGCAGCCCAGCTCCCCCAGTACTTCGGAACAAGCCAAGGTGCATGCAGGGAAATCCATTTCCCAGCCTTGGGGTAAATGGAGATGCAAACAGCCCCTGACTTCTATTTGGAGTGTTTGCTAGATGAGATTTCTCCAAAGGTTTGTGGTACAGCCAGATTTGGGGCACATTATCCCCACAGCAAAATCGCCACCTGTTCCCAGGCTCCAAACCCTTGCTAAGCCTTCCCAAAGAAGGGAAAGGGCCACTTCATTGTGATGATTTTGTAATACATCTTATGTTTTACACCTTAAAAATGGTTGTCAAAGGATCCAAAGCTCACATGCTGCTGCCAACCTGGACAAGAGGGGTTATACAAGATTTGGAAGCTTTGTTCCCTCAGGAGCCTTTTTTAAACTTCATTTTTAATTCCCTATTTGCTGGCTTTGATGTATGACTGCATTTCCCAGTGCCAGGCTGCAGCAGTGCAGGAAAAGGTCTTGTGCTGGAGAGCACAAAGGGTGATGGCTTCCCACTGCCAGAGGGCAGGGTTGGATGGGATTTCAGGAAGAAATCCTTCCCTGTGAGGGTGCTGAGGCCCTGGCACAGGTGCCCAGAGTAGCTGAGGCTGCCCCTGGATCCCTGGCAGTGCCCAAGGCCAGGCTGGACAGGGCTTGGAGCACCCTGGGGTAGAGGAAGGTGTCCCTGCCCATGGCAGGGGTGCAATGGGATGAGCTTTAATGTCCTTTCCAACCCAAACCATTCTGTGATTCTAAGACTCAAGACAAAGACTGGAAGGGGAAAATTCTTCATGGAGCTATGGAGAAGCCCTTCTCCTGGCTGAGCTGTGGGAGTTCCCCACCTGGACACTCACTGGATAGGTCAGCAGCCTCTAAATCACTCAGGCAGAGGCACTGCATGGCTGTTCTGAGGGAGAAAGGCCTTTCCCCAGGGCCTGCACCAGCATCCCAGCCAGGAGACACATGATGTTCCACGTCCTATTCTGGCTGCACATCCATCCCTGGCCCTGAGGTGGGGAAAAATGCAGGCAGGAGCCAACAAATGAGCATTTACCCTCCTTAGTTATACAGCTGGGGAGTGGTGAGTGGGGATGGGAGACTCATTTCAGTGAGGGGTGGATGGGAGTGAGCCTCCCAGGGAAACACCACAAAAGGAATCTCGTAAGGTTGCAGTTTATTGCAGCCCCAAGATACGTGACAAGTCTCTGTTTCAGCCCGCACGTTTGAAGAATGAGTCAGAGTTCTTAAGTTTTCGGTCTCAGAGTTGTTTATTGTATCTTATCTATAAAATTTTTCTCCTGCCCAGCCGAGGTCTGCTCAGCAGGACAGACAGCGGCACTCTGCCTGCCCCCAGGGTGGTGTTGTCTCTTTATACTACAAACCACATATAACATGTTTACAATGACTTTCCAATACCTATCACCTGTGTTAGACAGTGAGCTTCTATTCTAAACCAATCCCAAAGTGTCAACATAACAGCAGAAGATGGAGGTAGAGAAGAAAGAAGAAGAAAGAAGAAGAAAGAAGAAAGAAGGAGAAGGAGAAGGAGAAGGAGAAGGAGAAGGAGAAGGAGAAGGAGAAGGAGAAGGAGAAGGAGAAGGAGAAGGAGAAGGAGAAGGAGAAGGAGAAGGAGAAGGAGAAGGAGAAGGAGAAGGAGAAGGAGAAGGAGAAGGAGAAGGAGAAGGAGAAGGAGAAGGAGAAGGAGAAGGAGAAGGAGAAGGAGAAGGAGAAGGAGAAGGAGAAGGAGAAGGAGAAGGAGAAGGAGAAGGAGAAGGAGAAGGAGAAGAAGAAGGAGAAGAAGAAGAAGAAGAAGAAGGAGAAGAAGAAGAAGAAGAAGAAGGAGAAGAAGAAGAAGAAGAAGAAGGAGAAGAAGAAGAAGAAGAAGAAGGAGAAGAAGAAGAAGAAGAAGAAGGAGAAGAAGAAGAAGAAGAAGAAGGAGAAGAAGAAGAAAAGGCTGGACACGCCAAAGTCCCTCCATGCTGGACACGCCAAAGTCCCTCCATTTTGTCCCCAAGACCCCTGTTCTAAAAATCCCAAAATCTACTTTTTCACCCAGTGATAATTTTATTATTACACTACTTAAACTTCTTTGGCTTTCAGGTCTTCATACAAAGCTGGTAATTTGCTTTGCACGGGTCATAATCAAACCCACAGGTGTTCTGGGCTGTGTGCCAGGGTCTCTGAGCCCCCTGGCAGGGGTCCCGGCAACTCTGGACACCCAGAGGGATGTGCTGAGTTCTGACAAGGGAACATCAGCTCCCAAGTGGGTCTGGAACAGGAGCCAGCATAGGTGAGAAGGTAAGAGCCAGCCTGGCTGGGAAGGATGAGTCTTGCTTCTCATGAGAAACTCGAGCGAGGCAGGTTTCCACCGCAGCGCAGCGGGAACGTGTTTGTACCACAGGCAGCCTGCAGAGCGGGGTGGCTGCTCCTCACCCTCCCCAGGAGCACAGGCACCTCTGATCTTGGTGGCAGTGCTGGCGTTTCCCATCCCCACAGCAGTGACAGCAGTTGTGAGATGAGCTGGCCGCTCGCCCCGCTGCTCCTCTGCTGAGAGCACGGCTGCTGCTAGGGCAACCTGCGCCCTTCAGGTGACACCAGCAGAGCCCAAAAAGCCCCAGCTGCAGCACCTGTGAGGTGATCAATCCCATGGGACATGGCAAACCTCAGACTGGGTTGCTATCCACCCACAGGCCCCACACCAGGCAGTGCAGGCCTGTCCATGATGCTCTGGTGCCATCCCAAGGTTGTTTAAAATTTCAAGACAATTTGACTCCTGGAGGAGTCACTGATGTACCATGAACTTCCACTGCTTTGGCCAAGCACCAGTAGCTCACAGGAGTTTTGGGTTTTTTTTGTTGTTGTTCTTTTGGGGGTTTTTTTGGTTTGGTTTTTTTTGGGGGGGGGGTTGTTTTTTTTGTTTGTTTGTTTGTTTGTGGGGTTTTTGTCTGTTGGTTTTTTGGGGTTTTTTGGTTTTTTTTTTGTTTTTCCTGAAGCCAGTGAGAGGATCCAAGGGACTGGCATGAAGCTAATGTGATTAGGGTGGAGATCAGGGAAAGGCTCTTCCCCAGAGGGTGCTGGCACTGCCCAGGCTCCCCAGGGAATGGGCACGGCCCCGAGGCTGCCAGAGCTCCAGGAGCCTTTGGAGAGCACTGCCAGGGATGCCCAGAGTGGGGTTGCTGGGTCCAGCTGGACTGGATGATCCTGGGGGTCCTTCCCAGCTTAAGATATTCCATAATTCTGTGATTCTATCTCAGCCCAGGTGATGCCATCCAGTTAAAGATCTCAGCGGTCACTAAGAAAAATGAAGTTTGAAAAGATCTTGGACCCTTTAAGTCTCTGAAACAAGGAGGAAAACAGGCAGAGCTCAAAAGTTTTAGAACTTTGTAATTTTGCAGCCCATATCCTGATCACTGTGTCCTGCTGGGCCTTCAACCTAACAGAGGGATCATTTATCTTCTGCTGCACAGACTAGTGAGGACCTTTGCAGAGGACACTTTGAGCTTTCCTTGACTGCAGGTTAAAAGATTTCTCCATAATCTGCAAAATAAATCTCTCAGAATGTTTTTAATTGGATTTTTTTTTCTATTTTCAGAGAGCAGAGGGAAGTTCCACAATTTCTGAAAGGTCATATTTCCCCCTTTCAGCTATGAAAGCAGCTCTTTCAGCTGTATATGTGTGCAAAAATTCAGAAAGTGTGTGTTGGTACAAGGTATTACCCACAAAATAGATTAAAACATAGATAAGCATCATCTGAATTTTAACTACATTTCACTTGATTCACTATCTTTTTGAGTGAATGGTACATGAAGATGTTCTCCAAGATGCCTGTAAAACACCCAGGCATGGTCCCATAAACTTCTAACCCATTTCTATTGTTAACCTTCACTGAGTTGTATTACATCACAAAAAAAACCCCAACAAAAAAAAAAAAAAAAAAAAAAAAAAAAAAAAAAAAAAAAAAAAAAAAAAAAAACACCAAAAAAAACCAAACAAAGAAAGTAGAAAAGACAGGAAATGAGCCCAAACAACCAGGTCTCAAAATGAGCAAAATTCAACTCAGACTTGGCAAGCATCCTATGAAACTTGGTCCCAAAGTTGCAGAGCATGGTTGTGGTAGGGTGGTACCTTGTTATTGTTATTTGCCTGTTGGTGCTCATCCAATTTACGAGAAATCACAACTGAAAAGTTGAGATGCACAAGCCACAGCCCTGAGATGTTTGGCTTGGAAAGGCAGGTGTGACACAGGCTGGAATGAGGACTTGTGAAGCTACAGCTGATCAGTGATAAATTATATACAAATTATAAATGCATTATATACAAATTATAAATGCATTTTATCCTCAAAACACTGTAGGAAAGATCAGAGAGAAGATCCTGTGGGACTGTCCACGGCATCCTCTACCCACTCTGAGCTGCAGATAATTGTGCCATGGTTGGTGGCTAAATCCTTTTAATCACTGCTGCTTTCTTCTTTGCACAGCAGTAAAAAAACAAAAGAAGTTGGGTTCAGGCTTTGTTCTGCTCCCAGGGTGGGCAGCAACCTTCAGGAGCTCTCCTGGCACACTGATCAACAGGAACCTGTTTTAGGGAGGTCACTGCAGGGAGTTTTGCACTGCCAGCCTGTCATGTCCCCATCTGGGAGCCTGTCCTCTGGAATCCACTGCCACCATGTCACCTTGTCACAGACACGTTTTATGGAAAATCCTTTCCTTAGGATTTTTCCTCCTGAGAAGCTGAGAGGCCTCAGGAACAAAATGTAAACAATGATTATCTGCTGCTGTGGAATGCAACAGGTGCATCTGTGATTGGTCTCATGTGGTTGTTTCTAATTAATGGCCAACCACAGTCAGCTGGCTCAGACTCTCTGTCTGAGCCACAAACCCTTGGTATCATTCTTTCTTTTTCTATTCTTAGCTAGCCCTCTGATGAAATCCTTTCTTCTATTCTTTTAGTATAGTTTTAATATAATATATATCATAAAATAATAAATCAGCCTTCTGAAACATGGAGTCAGATCCTCGTCTCTCCCCTCATCCTGGGACCCCTGTGAGCACGGTCACATCACCTCACTGCCTCAGAGTGAGGCACCACACCTGGAGAGGTGACAGGTGCTTCAAAACACACGTTTTGTCTGGCATGAAAATGAGCCAGCACTCACCTTCGAGGCTCTAAATAAAATTAGCAGAGAAAAAAATTAATATCATAAAAATAAATATCATAGAAATAAATATCATCTTCAAATAAGAGAACAAGGAGCCCTCCAGCCCACTGACATTTGAGTGTTCAGACAGCAGCAGCAGCAGAACTGCCATGAAAACTGTCCTCTCATGACACAGACACTACTGGACCACTTACAGGTAAAGACACACAGATTTCCTTTAAAATTATTTTCATGTTGGCAGCTGTGTCAGCTGCA
>NW_005054502.1:875579-881543 GCF_000277835.1 Geospiza fortis | reverse complement strand
GAGTTGTTTTCACTCTTTGGCCAATCAGGGCCAAGCTGTGTCAGGACTCTGGAGAGAGTCACCAGTTTTCATTATTATCTTTTCAGCATTCAGTAAGTATCCTTTCTGTGTTCTTTAGTATAGTTTAGTATTCTTTAATATAATATAGTATCATAAAGTAATAAATGAGCCTTCTGAGAACATGGAGTCAGATTCATCATTCCTGCCTTTCTTGGGACATTCCCAGCAAACACAATTCAGTGTGGAGTCAGCCACTCCTGCACACAGCCCTTGTTTGCAGCAGAGAAACAAACCCACCCCTGCCCTGCCCTTTACCTAGCACCAGGAGATCCCTGCTCACTGACAAGTTGCAGTGAATTTGTTTTACATGACCATAAAAAACAGGGAATAAAACGTCTCTGCCACCAGTGTTTCCAGAGAGCCATGGGAATTTCTTCTCATTGCTTCTCTCCAGCTGTAAACTCAACCCTTCCTATCAAACTCAGCCCTTCTTATCAAACTCAGCCTTTCTAATATACTCAGCCCTTATTAAACTCAGCCTTTCTATCCAAACTCAGCCCTTCTTACCACACTCACCACGCTCATGTGAAAGGTGAGGGATTCTCCCTGACACAACAACCATTTTGAACTTCAAAGTCCAAATTCTGGCTGAGCTGGAGCCACTAACCAAACTTCCCACCCCTTTCCCACTATGTGTAAGGCTAATTAATCATTTTTGTCCATTTCTTTTCTTTGCAAGCCCACCAAGAAAAGCAAATTATGCAGTAGGAGCCTGTGCAGACCCTCCTGACCACCTTGGTGCAAGGAGCTGAGGGCAGACAGACCCTTACCTCTCCCCTGAGGACTTGTCCCTTGCCTGTGGGGACAGGATGGATTTATGTCACAGAAATTCTGCCTGTTGCCTCTCTGCCTACAGCCACCACTCACCTGAACACCTCCAAATCTGCTGGGTTAAAAAATATCAAAGTGACATTCCCCATGGGAAAATCCTATCTTGGATAAAGAAAATGAAGCCTCATTCATGCAAATGGGGCAGTTTTGGACTTTATTGATGTCAGGTAATGTGGGTGCCACAAGTCTCTATATTAAAAACCAAGACACACTGATGCTAACTCAGTTTTATTTTTGTTTTCTCACTTGTCAAGACCCCAACAACAAGCCAGACTGGCACAAAGCACTCAAAATCTACACAGAGCCACAGTTCTTTGTGAACACAGTGCAAAAACTTCTGTATGACCCAGTTTGGGAGAGACCCAGAGCAGGAGCATGGCTTAAAATCACATCACCTAAAGGAAGGCCAGAAACCAGGCAGCTCATCACTTTGCTGTGTTTTCTGTCCAACTATATTTTTCTCCTTTATTATGTTAGTCAGGTGCTAAACAAATGAAATCAATTCTGAACTTATAAAAAGCAATTGGAAATGTCTAGTCTTTTATAGTGAAATCTCAACTTAAGCAGCCCACAGCACTTGGAGAAAAATCAATCATCATTTCCATCCTGCTACGTGTGCTACTAAAATTAAGAATTGATGTTCGGCTGCAAAGGAAAATTATTTCAAGAGAACCACCTTAGCAACAGTGTTTAGTGTTCATAAACCTCCTGTTTACAGTTCTTCTCATGGCAGACAAACTCCTACATCCCACCATGATATATAAATAATAATGAGGGATCCTGATTTACATACAGTTTCCATCTTAATGGGCATCAAAATTGCAAGCAGGGCAACAGCACCACTTATGGTAATAGCAAGTAGTAAACATGTCCTCAGCCTAAGGAGGCCATAAACCAGTGTTAAACACCCCTGTAATTGCAGCCTCTCCCACATCCAAACCAAAGTTCAGATGATTTTGCCAGTAGCCTTTCCACAAAGACAGAAAGCCTGGAATGGGGCACCTGAAGCACCATTTAACTCTCATGCGGCCTAAAGATTTTAGCAACATGCTCTGCCCAGTTGGAAGCAGCATTCCCTGCATCTTCTTTGATCTACTGCAGCCCAGCCTATGTAACTTGTATGATATTATGTGCAAACCACATTAATATCTCCCAGAATATACCACAAAGCCATCCCTGCCTCCAAATAATCTCCAGCCCACCAGCTCTAGTTATGAATGAGCACACAGGAGATTTCCATGCCATGGGAGTTGCTGTTTCTCCAACACCCAGGGGCTGTGTGACATGCTGAGCACAGTGCTGTCCCCTCCAGCCCCCCTGGCTTCCCAGAGACTTTCCTCAGCCCCTCTGCTGTGGGGTTTGTGGTGGCCACAAACAGGAGGGTTCTGTAATCAGCCTGTGGCTCTCAGGAGGTGCCTGGGAGGAGACAGCCCCATCTGCCCCCCAAATCCACCCACAGGGTGCTTGGCTGCCTAAAGAAAGGGTAAGGAGGGTGATGACCCTCCAAACCCAGCTTTCTGAAGTTTTTCCCAACCAGTTTTGATCCAGCTGGCTCTGCCAGCCGTTGGTTTCTTACCCATCAATCCCTGGATTCAGTCCCACTTACACCACCCTCTGTTCACTCCCTCTTTTGGTGTTTAATTAGTGCAATTAGCACCTGGGATATCGCCTCCTGAGCCCACCTCCTCCATGGAGAGCATTCCCACCTCCCTGGCTCTCCCTGATGCCAGGAGGGTCACACTGCATGGCTCTGGCTCTGCCCAGTCCTGCTTTTCTCACATCTGTTTCAAAAAGATTGCAGTCAACTTTGAGCACTGAGTAACTGACTTTGATAGGGAAATTACTGATCCAGTATACAGCAAACAACAGTGCTCTAGAACACTGTTAAATCTGAGTCTGGAAAATGAACTTGAATAAAAAGCATTCCAGTAATGTATTGTGACAGCTTTTAGTGAAATCAGCTCCAATAGTTTGATTCTCCCAGGAATACAGCAAGATAATCCCACAGCCTTGAGTCGTGGCATCAGCAAGAAGACACTTTTATGATTAATGGCCCCAGAAACCCAAATTACAGTTGCAGCAAATGAACAGTGTGTTGAAAATTACTCGGTGGCTTTTTGTCTGGGCTATCATGCTGGTATCTGGGTGTGCACTGACACCTAGTGGGATGGCCCCAGGCTGGGAGCAGAGAGGTAAACCGGGTTATTTTCTTAAAGAATATCAACAGCCAGCCCCTCTTGATACCTTGGCTTTTAAGTTTTTCTCTTCTGTTTTGGTGTGCAGCTTTTAGCTTTATATTAGTGTTACTGGGATCTTTTCACAGGGTGGTGAAGACAAAACAATCCTATAGGAATGGGATGGGGATAAACTGATACCTTTGGTTTTAAGTTTTTGTGTTGTGTTTTGGTATGCAGCTTTTAGGTTTATATTAATGTTACTGGATCTGTTCACAAACAATCCTATCCTAGCTGGAGACTCAAGGACAATCTCTTCCAACTTCAGGCCCAAAGCATGAGGAGGGTTGGCCCACATGAGGAGGCCCACATGAGGAGGGTGGGCAAGCAAGCAGGGAGGATGAAACTTCATCATTTGAAGCTATTAACTGGGCAGTTCACTTCTGTATGCAAATGGACTAAAACTTATAAAAATGTGAGATCTCATGGCCAAACTCTCTTTTGCTTCCATCTTGGAGCCATCCAGGTACTGCCAGGCTGTGGCCTTTGAAGGCACCTCAATAAATCCCCGCTTTATTGCTCTGAACTCCATCCAGCCTCTGCTCCAGCTCCTTGAGGCATCACTTTTGATGCTAAACCTGTGTGTCCACAGTGGGATGGTTGGAACTGAGTGATCCCTGGGGTCTTTCCCAATGCAAATCATTCCATGGGTCTGTAGTTGCTGTGAGATGACAGTGTTGGGTTATTTGTGCCCCTTCCTCTCCTGCAAGCAAAGTGATTTAGTTTTGATTTCGAAATGTTGTTCCTCTGCCACCTAAAGGGTTAATCATCACTTCTCTTGTTTCTGCTCTCCTTGCCTGGGTCACCCCCTCCTCATTTATGGGCATAGGTGGGAAGAACAGCAGGGATTTGGTGTGGATCAGTGCAAGACTAGAGATGCAGCTGGAGGGAGAGCTCAGCCAATCACTGTGATGTTGAAATTCTCTGTGCTGGTTAAACTTCAGGGTGCCAAAATCAGGGACCATTCCTGGTGTGAGCCACAGCTCAGGACAGCATCCCAGAACAGGGTGGGGTGGAAGGGACATTAAAGCCCATCCCATCCCACCCCCTGCCATGGCAGGGACACTTTCCACCATCCCAGGCTGCTCCAAGCCCTGTCCAACCTGGCCTTGGGCACTGCCAGGGATGAGACATCTGGTACCCATGGCTCCTTTGGGAGGTTAGGGACAGCCCCAGGGGACTCAGTGCCCTCCCAGGGAGCCAGGCTGCTTCAGCCCCTGTGTCTTGGACCCACCTGAGATCTGCCTGAGACAGGGGAACAGAGCACATTGGAAGCTCAGTTCCAGTGCAGGAGGGTGGCACCACTGCAGGACTCCGTGCAGGGATTCAGGCACTGGTTTGATGTGAGTAGCTGGAGCAGAGGCTGGATGGAAGTCAGAGCAATAAAGTGGAGATTTATTGAGGTGCCTTCAAAGGTCACAGCCTGGCAGTACCTGGATGGCTCCAAGATGGAAGCAAAAGAGAGCTTGGCCAGGAGATCTCACATTTTTGTAAGTTTTAGTTCATTTGCATATAGGAGTGAACTGCCCAATTAACAGCTTCAAATGATGAAGTTTCATCCTCCCTGCTTGCTTGCCCACCCTCCTGTTCTCACATTGTTGATGCTTTGGGCCTGAAGTTGGAAGAGATTGTCCTTGAGTCTCCAGCTAGGATAGGATTGTTTGTGAACAGATCCAGTAACATTAATATAAAGCTAAAAGCTGCACACCAAACAGAACAGAAAAACTTAAAACCTAAAGTATCATGTTTCCAAAGCAGGTCCTGCTGCATCACTCAAACCTCACCCAGAGCTGGGCTTGAATCTCAGGCAGAAACAGCGTGAGGAAGGTTTGTCAGACGCCTACAGGCCAGCAGTGCCCCAGCTTGTCGGAACCCAGGACATCCCTCTGGCTGTCCTGAGCAGCCAGGACCCTGCCAGGGGGCTCAGAGACCCTGGCACAGAGCCCAAGAACCCTGCGGTTTTGATTATGACCCATGGAGCAAATTACCAACCTTAGATGAAGATCTGCAAGCCACAACAGTTTAAGTAGAATGACAGTGAATTTATCACGGGGTGAAAAAGTAGATTTTGGGGTTTTTAGAATGGGGGTTCAAGGGGCAAGATGGAGGGATCTGGGCATGTCCAGCCTTTCTCCTTCTTCTTCTTGGCCTCCATCTTCTGCTGTGATGGTGGTACTTTTAGATTGGTTTAGAGTAGAAGCTCACTGTCTAACAAAGGTGATAGGTGTTGGGAAGTAACTGTAAACATTGTACACGTAGTTTTTAGTACAAAGACATAACACCGCCCCGGGGGAGGCAGAGTGCCTGGACTGTCTTGCTGAACGGATCTCAGCTGGACAGGAGAAAATATTTCATAGATAAAGAACAATAAACAACCTTGAGACTGAGAACTGCAGAGTTTTGACTCCTTCTTCGAGCGGCAGGCTGGGAAAAGAGACTTTCTAACATTTCTCGGGGTCACTCGGAGCAGCGAGAGGCCCCGAGACACCAATTGCTTCACCCACATCCTCAGACCCATCCCGGCCATTTCCAGCCCAGCTCCCGGCACGATCGCACAGCAGCGATGCCAGGCACCACGGCCTCGTCCCGCACGGGACCGGCTCCTTCCCGGTGCCACCACCTCATTTCTATGGGAGCCTCACAGCGCTCGTCATCTTTACTTTGGGGTTTGATAGCAGCACCTGCCCTGCCCGCTCAGCTCCTTCCTGCCATCACAACGGCGAGTTCTAGCCTCCGGAGATGTACCGCTTCTCTACGAGCAGTCGCGGCGATAATTCCCGCAGCGAGGGCCCTACATCCCGGCCGAGGCGGCAGCGACACCCCAAAATCAACCAGAGCA